>NC_056570.1:114361-154148 GCF_013358625.1 Macadamia integrifolia | reverse complement strand
CCCCCCCCCCCCCACAAGAAGACTCCACCTCCTTGAAGACTCCACCTCACTTGGAAGACAACATCTTCCACTCTCTTGGAAACAAGTTTTAAGGACTCGGTACCAAGACTGGGATCGGTCAAGGCCGATACCGATCTGATACCAATCCAGATCGGCCAGGATCGGACAGAAATACCCCTGCTTTCAATTAAAAAACCTTTTTTATATTTTACCCTTCGTCCGTACTAATCCAAAGATACAATATCGGCCAAGAATCGGGATCAGTCAAGGACAATTCTGATCCGATTCCTCAAACCATGCTTGAGAAACGACAACCTCTTCCACTCTCTTGGAAGAATTCCAATTCCCATTACAAGGCTCCAGTGGGCAACCCAACTAGACCATTAACCCAACCATCCAACCAATCTAGATAAAAAAACACAAACCCAACAGGAGCATTATGAGATAAAAGAATATCAAAAGACTGCAGCCATCGGTATTGGACTTCTTACAGAAACACAAAAGGGCATCCCAGTCAGAATCCCAAGATTATAAGCAGATAGACTCCAATGCCTAGGGTGGATAGGATTAGTACCAAGAGAGGATCAGCAACTAAAGCTGATTATAAAAAGAATCACCCTTTTTCTAAGTTTCATATTGAAAGAATGTCTAGGTAACTTCATCAATCTTTTGTAATGCATCACCAGAGCAAACCTAAAAATGTCATATGAAGAATCAGAATACCAAGAGAGGAAGATTACCTCTGTGAAAAAATGTTACCAAGGATTTATTCAAAGGAATTCAGGAAACATACCAGTTGACTTTAAGTTAACCAGCCCCCTTGGGAATAAAGTGCTTAAATTAAATTCTATGTCCATAACAACAACTTCCAAGTTCCAACCGCCTCAGAGAGGCTACAAAATCATCATCACATTTGGACCCTATTCCAAAGGATATATAATGAAAATTATCAAGGGGTTAAAGGGTTTTTGTGGTATAAAAGTAGAACTGGGCCTGTGATTATATACCAAGACATTTGGATCCAAAGCTAATTTCATAAATTAATATGACCCAAATAACACATGATATTGCTAAGAGTTTTTCCTTCATAGCCCACAAAGCACTGGAAAAAGCGTTAACTTGGACTAGAGGTTGAGAATGCATTTGGGACACATCTTCCAACGATTCAAAATCTTACAAATCTGATCAATCCTCAACATTCATCCTGCGCAACCTCTCAAATCTATCATCAGGGATCCTACTCCCAGCTCTCCTTTTCAGTTGAACGCTTCTGTCTGAGGATTTTACAGATTTCTTTCCCCACAACCACAAGAGGGAAAGGACAGAAGCAACTCTCGACTCTTTTGATATATCTCAAGGTAACATCACTTACAGCCAAAATCTCCATAAAGGGCCATCAACCAGTGATCGTCCCACCTATGTGGGATCCTAGGAGGGGTGAGTTTGCAGTAAGTCCTAGCCTTTGGCATCTTTGGCGTAAAATAGCCACCCTCAAGACTCGAACCTCGGCAATTGCCCCGGCAACCTGAACCTCATACCAGCTAAAATCTCCATGAACTATCTAAATATCGTGTTTTCTTGATCGCTCTGAAACTGATTTTCCTTAATGTCTTCTGCTGTTGGCCAACATGAATCATATAACCAAGGTTTTAAGTATTCGCCGACTCATACCAATACGTATCATATATTTCAGGTACCAATACGATACTTATCTGGTAATACGATACTTATCCAAAGCATATATTAATTAAAAATAATGTATCGCATTGTATCAGTTGATACGACCCAATACGGCTCGATACACTTGATACTTATCGACACAATGGATACATTACTTCATTTTTAAGGTATCAATCTACATATTTTTGTATGGATAAGTATCGTATTGGTACCTTAAAAAATGAAGAAATGTATCATAATTCCTTGTTCTATCAAATCGAGACCATTGAGATACCAACCAATAAGCACCGATCTAAAGGCAGGCCTAACAGCCAACAGTTGCAGGTGATAACTCTGACAATAAGGGAAACTAACAGAGATTAGAACCCGGGGGGCTGAGTCACACTGAGGAAACGACCGAATCTCTGGAGCACCAGGTCAATTTGAGATGCCTAGTTGTAGTTCCAACGAACTCAACCAAATTCCACAACAGTGATAGTACGGTGAACAGTAACACAGGAAGACGAAAAGGGAGAGGAAGGGGAATTAAGGAAGATTTTTGTAGTTCCTCACCCCCCCCGGACCTTGCACATGTGGATCCTCGTGCACCGGGTATGCCCTTTTTATGCAAGGAGAGAGATTGAGAGGGGGTAACTAACAGTACCGCAAGCACAAGAACCAAGAGAATTGCGGGTGGGGTGGCCATCTCGGCCCGGGCATCTCACCCACAGCTATCTCGGCTGTTAGAAGCAATTGACTGCAATCTTTGTTTATTCAAATCTGATAATTGAAAGTACATATGCTCCTCTATATATAAAGGGTTGAATAGCAATCATAACATAACTAGGCGCTAGTCTTCAAGTAGGACTAGACAATACCTAATAGGACTAGGACTAGAACTCCAACATGGAGTAAGTATTAATTAACTAAAAGACTTTGATAGGCAGGTACAATTGATGGGCCCATTGGGCCTGATTTAATAAAGCAATTAATTAGACCTTCTTGTAATAATCGATGGGCCCAATGGGCCCCTATTTCTAATTAATCACTTAGCCACTTAAGTGGCACTTAAGCTGAAATCGATAGGCATTTTTGCGCTGGGCCTTTCTTCCTGTGATAGATCTTCCCAAAGTGGGGATCTACATCATTGCGTCTCAGCTTAGGCCTCCAAAAAGGGTAATTCCGGTCCAGCCAAGTCGAGGCAACTGCATCACATCTTTTGCCAAAAGAATTAAATGCAGCATTGACAACAAAAGTCCCATACAAAGAAAAGATTAATTACAGATCAATCACATTAACAATATAGAAAAGTGCTGTATGGTACATCCACCAAAAACAAAACCTATACGAGGCTTTTTTCAAATTAAGCAACATTTAGAAGCAACACACTTCTAGGCAACAAATAACTCATAAGTCACATTAAAAAATAAAACCCATCCAACAAAAGTATATGACCACCTATATACTTGGAGTATGCCAAATTAACATATGCAGTAGAATGCTAAAAGGAACAAGTAGACCTATAAGGTTGCTCAATAGGCATCCTAATCAGTATTAGCAACTGGAGATAACAATAATAATGTGGGGAAGGAAAAAACAAATAATAAATAACAATAACAATCAAAACAATCTGACAGAGTACTGTCTTGCAACCTACCATGGTAGATGAATTCCCAGTTGCAACAAAAGGAGCGACATTATCTACGTTTCCATTTGGTGGAGCTCCAGGATTACCATTTAACGTTCCACTTTCATTTACATTGAGTTGATTTCCTCTGTTCTGTCCAAATGGAGATGCATCATTTGTAGCTGCATGAGCCATCCGTGATTCATCATTATAAATTCCACTCCGTTCTCTCGCCGCAGCCAATTCTAACTGAAGCTGTTGTATGGTGTGCAAACGCATTCGCTCAATATCTGCAAACTAAATTCAATAGAATACAAAAAATTCAATATTTAAAGTGAAACAAAAGTTCATCTGAAAGAGAAAATAATCCCAACATGATTCCTGTAATTGCACCTCCTCTTTCTGAAGGGGATATTATGGGAAAGAACAAACCCATATCACATCTGTTTTGAATGAAAATTTCCATACAAAGCCAGGGGATGAGAGAGGATTCGAACACAATAAAGGTGTGGTGAATAGATAAAAAGCCACCTGTCTTTGACAATCGAGCCAAATCTGGTTAAATTGTTCGGTACGTTCTCTCAGCTCAGTTTGTAAGGAATGATTTGTTGTTGATTGCAAGGCATCCATTTCCTGAACACGTGCCATCCAAGCTTGAGCCTCCCTTAATTGTTCATCTTTATAAAGAATAGCTTCCTGTGCACCCCTATTCTGGAAGACAGTTTGTTGTTAGGCAGTACACCCTTATTTTTTTTTAGGGGGTAGGGGGTGGGGAAGGAAAGATTGAACCCATTAAAACATAATATACTGATAACAGATGCAATTCCAACTTGATTAGAGAATTTTTTTTTAATTCCCAACATGCAAACATGATTTATGAGCAACATGTCACATTTTCCAAATTTAAAGGAAATTTGACCCAGCTGAGTATAATTATCTATTATTACCAAGATGTAAGTGTTAGTGTTAAGGGTCCAACACCAGCATAGGGTGTCTGATTTAAGAACCTGCAAAAAATGCGATTAAGGGATTGGGGGGTGTGCAACTTTTTTTAAATTATTTCAAATGTATTTAGCTATTTTAATTTTCAAATAAGAAGATTCTAAAGTAAGGGCTTTTAATCAGGGTTTATAGCTTTCGCTTCGGTCCCTGGATGTACTATATACTTATGTTTATGCGATTAGGGAAATTATCAAATGTTTCTACAATATGCTGTCAACCCTAGGAAATATTATACCTTAACAGCCAGTAAGACTGAGAAAGGGAGGGAGAAAGAGATAGGAAAGGAAAAATAGCAGTTGACTACTCAACTATGTATTCAAAAGCAGAGGAGAGATCACCAGCAAAACACGTACACACGTCCTTGTCTCCTGCTGCAGCCTCCCCTCCTTGTCATCTTTTTGCTCTTCTCCCACTGGCTTCCTTCCCCGCCTCCACTCTCCTCCTCTTCCTCCTCCCACCATTATTCCTCCTCTGCTTCTTCTATTTTCTTCTGCTCTCAATCCACAATTTTCTTTCTTTCTTAATCTTTTTACCTTTTTTTCTTTTCCCTCAAAAGGGTTTCTGTACAGTAGTAACAGTACTACCAAAAGTAGTGGGGAAAACATTAATACAAGGGAAGGGGGAAAAGAGATGCATAAGATAGCTAAAATAAGAGAAATGATGAACACAGATTTGGACCATGTTAGATGCATTAAGGGCAAAGATGGAAGAGTTCTAGTTCGGAATGAGGACATTATGAAGAGATGGGATGATTATATTTGCAACCTACTAAATGGAGATACCGTGGCTAATAGGATGGACCAAGAAGTGGAGGGAAATAGACATCAATCCAACACATCTCATAGACATTTACTACAGGTTGGTGAAATCAAGGTTATAGAGGCCCTATGAAGGATGAATGTAGGTAGAACACCAGGAACATATCAGATCCCAATTTAAGTGTGGAAAAGCCTAAGAGGACATGAGGTGTCTTGGCTAACAAACTATTTCACAAAAATTTGAGTACAAAGACTATGCCAGAAGAGTGGAAGAGAAGCAATGTGGTTCTGATTTTTAAGAATAAAGATGATATCCAGGACTGCAATAACTATAGAGGGATAAAGCTTATGAGTCATACTATGAAACTTTGGGAAAAGGTTACTGAAGCACACGTAAGGAAGAAAACTAAGCTAATGGCGAACCAATTTGGTTTACGCCAGCGAGATCCACAACTAAGGCTATTTATCTCCTAAGAAGGCTTATGTAAGTATTTAGAGCCCACAAAAAGGACCTCCACACGGTCTTCATTGACCTAGAGAAAGTCTATAACAGAGTACCGAGAGAGTTCATTTGGCATATCTTAGAGAAGAGAAGGGGTGTGAATAACGATGTTGATATAATTAAAAACATGTATGAGGGAGTGGTGACGAATGTCAAAACGATAAAGGTCAAAGTAACAAATTCCTAGTTACCATTGGGCTACACTAAGGATCAGCCCTAAGCCCTTATTGTTTGCACTCATAATGGATGAGCTAACCAGGCACTTACAAGATCCGGTCTCATGGCATATTCTATTCGCGGATGATATTGTTCTAATAGACAAAACAATGGAATGGATTAATCTAAACTGGAGCTATGGAGATCAAGCTTGGAATCAAGAGGTTTTACGATAAGCAAAACAAAGTCAGAATATATGATGTGCCCATTCAGTCAAACTAGGGGAAGAGAGGAGTGGCAAATTTTGGTGATCAAGAGCTACCCTGGAGTCACTGTTTTAAATACTTGGGATCCATCTTTAACAAAGATGGCGATATAAAGGATGATGTTACCCACAAAATTAAAGCGAGATAGATGAAATGGAGAGGTGAGTCAGGAATACCATGTGACAAAAGAATGCCTATTAAACTTAAGGGAAAATTCTACATGACAGTTATACGACCAGCTATGACATATGGAGCGGAGAAGTGAGTGTAGCAGAGATGAGGATGCTGAGAGGACTATGCAGCAAGACCAGGAGAGATAGAGTAAGGAATGATAGTACTAGAAACTAGTTCGGGGGTTGCACCGATCCAAGACAAGCTCCGCAAGGCCGGTTGAGGTGGTATGGCATGTGCAATGGAGACATATAGATGCCCCAGTAAGAAAGAGTGATCAGATTCATTTGGAGGAAGCCAAAGGAGAAAGGGGCGGGCCTAAAATGACTATTGACGAAGTGGTGAGGAAAAATATCCATATGGTGGGGGCTCAATTCTAATATGACCATGGATAGGGTTTTGTGGAGGACAAAGACCCGGGAAACCGACCTCGTGTAAGGGATGTTCCAGTGATGCATCTTTATATACTACCTTATCTTCTTCGCTTACCCCCCCTTTACTTCTTTTCTTTCTTTTGTTGAATCTTTCTTTTCTTTTTTTCCAGATCGGATCCATATAGCCAACCCCATTTAGGTTATGTTTGTTATTGTTGTACTACTTGAAGTGGTGGAGCACCAGTCGCCAAAACTGTGACCACACATATGGACAGGCGAATTGGCAGGGGGTGCCAAATCTAGGTAAATAGGTACAGCTATACCAACATGAGCACATTGTAATGTAGAACTATAATCACAAGTAATCCTAATCCCAAGCAGGATCTGAAATTCCGGCTGAATAGAGAAGACATCCTCCAATAGCCTTCGTTCTAGCTCTCAAACACTCTCTCACGGCAAACAAATGAAACAAAAAAAAAAAAAGAGAGAATTCGATGGAGGGTTGAGAAAGAGGAAGAAGAACTAGTGAATGGGTATCTCACCCTCAGGTTTAGGCATATCACCCAACTGCGTCCCACAGCACAACAGCATAAGCCATCCTTTTTTTTTTTTTTCATTAATAAATTCATGTTCAATGATGTAGCCCCTTACAAACTTATATAGAAGACTCAAAACTGACTTAAATACTAAAAATGAAAGACCTAACCCAATCCCTAACTAACTGGGAAACCTAAACTGACTAGAAAACTAAAATAACAAAGAAAATAGATTTAAAATAGGACTCTAACTAAACTAATGAATTAAATCTCGTTTTCCTACTTACTACCCATATTTTAAGCTCATTAAAGTGACTCATTACAAAGAAAACCCATGGGACCAAAGGCCAAATATATACATAACCCAACTCAAGGTTTATTTGATTGCAAATAAGCCCAGTAAGTGACTTATCTACATCAAATTGTGTTAGCAACTTACACATTTGTCCAAACAAAAATATATAAACTGTTAAAACAGAATGAGTAAAACTTAAGATGCATCCTAAAAAACTACAATCTGTAAGTGAGATCTGTAGCTAAAATTATTCAAAAGTTTACAGCACTACAAGTGCTTACTACAACTCAAAAAGTAGGACAGATTAACCGAGAGCATCATAAAAATGTAAAATGTAAGTGAACAAACCTGTTCCTCCAACTCAAGAAGCTGCCGATCTTTTTCTTGAATATGCTCTTGAAGCTCATGTATTTGTTTGAGATGCTGTGCTCTTTCAGCTTCAAAATTCTCCCGCTCTCTTCTGCGACAGAGAAGGAACCACATAATGAATCATTTAATGGTCCTTTTAATGGTCCTCACCTCCAAAAAAATGGCATAACTTATAATTTCACTAAAACTTATTTCAAAAATAAATCTGCTAGTAGTAAGACCCCATAAAACCACAAGAAGTTAATTAAATGCTACAGACAAAATAAGACACCGCTTTTTCATGAACCCCAAACTGGAGCATATCCATACCAGAAATATCCAGTTATACAACAAAGACACAATAGATGCACATGAGAGGGTTTCATAAAGACAGGAGCACACACCGAATGGTTGCCAACTCTTTGTTTTGTTCTCTAAGAAGGTCCTCCTTAGCCCACGCCTGACAAAGTAAATCAACAAGGAGCCAAAACAAGAAACGAATCATCAGACTCACAAGAAAGAAATCAATGGAAGTAGATAAATAAACAAATTGATTAACAACCGCTTCATTGTCAATTTTAATTGCACGCAGCTCTCTTTCTCTCTCTTCCATCTTAGCTTCCAACTCATGAATGTTTTGCTCCCTTTCTTGCAGTTGTTCCTACATAAAAATATAAACACAAATCAGCACAAGAGGTAATTTATGGCATTTCTGAGTTTGACATGCCAGAATGATTTTCTAGTTCCATTACTTAAGAGAACAAATAGGTCACAAAAACATTGTAGAGTACCAATGTCACTCCAACCATACAAGTACCTCACATGAAACTGAGACCAAAAGAACCAAGAATCAACTGTAGAGTGTGCCGCACATGAGAACCCAAATATCCAAAACTCGTTGAAACATAACACTTCTTCGAAACAAAAATCCCCTAGAAAATTTACAATAGTACCAAGACGAGCAATGTTGATCTGGTAAAATCCCCCAGAAAAATTTACAATACGACCAAGAAAAGCAGTGCTCATCTGGTACTCCAACAACAAGGTTACAATATGGACCATGCAGGTTGGTAGACAAAGCTAGGAAATTCCTTAATGCGCCTCAGTCAAAAGAACATATCACAGACCATAAAATGCACCATCATAAGCACTTCCATCAACCCCATGGTGGGCATATGTGGAGAAAAGTAGTGTTGATTTGTACAGAAGATATATGACGAAGAACTCAATAATTAACACTGAAGGAGACCCAAAGTAACGCAGTCAAAAAGAAGAATAAGCTACTCAGCTGAGCTGGAAACTTCACAGGCAGATAGGTATTCTTTATATCTTTCAGACTTGGTAACTAGATGAGGAAATAAACCAGCAGGAAACATGTGAATGACCAATACCTTTAGTTTGGCAGCAGCATTAACATGTTCTTTGATCTGAGCATCAAAGTTGTTCTGTATATCCATTATCTCCGATCTAGTGATAACCTGAGCTTTAAGCTCGATCTCTATCTGTTGAAGCTCTTCTCTCTGTCTGGAGATACTATGAAGGCGTTGCTGTAGTATGTCGTGATCGAGGCCTCCGTCCATCGTTATCGAACAGAAGTCGACATCAAGTGGTCCTGCTCCCTGCTGCACCTTGCATAACACCTCACTGCACTCAGTCTACACTCCACACTCTACAGCCGAAAAAGAAAATAAAACTGGAATCAAATTAAGGTATCAAAACTCAAAACATGATCCTTACCTCATAAATCGTTCTCTCTTCCGACTGCGCCAACTTCGAGCGCTCCATCTCCTGTCCTACCACTACATCCTAACCAATGGCCATAATGGAGAAGCAAAGGAAGTTAACAAAAAAACCAAAAGATACACAATGACGAGACAACACAACGACAGTACTAGAAGCAAACGCATTTTTTACCTCATTCCCTGCGTTCCGAACCGAATTTTCCGAAACAGCTCGCCATTCTTTCCTTGCAGACTGAGAAGTCGGCATCGGCAATGAACCGCCGCCGCGACCAGCGGCGACCCCGGCCGTAGCCTCCATCAAATCAGAGTTCCAACCTTCCTCCGACTCTCCGTGACTCCGTCTCTTTCCGGATGAATGTTAAAAGCTAAATACGTTATAGATTTCTCCTCAACAAAAGCTTAATCTGCTACCCAATCGCAAATGCTCTTTCCAGTAATCAAAAGTTCAAAACCCTAGTTTTGTTCCAGAAAACCCTAGAACCAGAACATTCTCTCACTCGAACAGCGATTGCAATGGGATCTCAATGAATCGAAAGAAACAACAGAAGCTAATTTAAATTTTGAGACGAGAACAATAATCGGCTGCTCGCGAGTCGCGATTATACCTTCTCGGCTTCTCCAACAGGATTTTCAGACGGGGAGTTGGAGATAATTTACGATTATAGGGCGTCGAGACTCGTGAGCCGAGTGTTAAAAAAAGGTAAAACGTTTACGGTAAAGAACAAAGAGAGAAGGGAAGGGAGACGATACTTAACAAAGAAGTTGCTTTATGGGTTAAAGAGCGGGAGAGCGAGTGTGTAGAAGTGAGTGAAGAAAGAGAGAGAGATCTATTGGGTTATCTGAGTGTGACCTGTGAGAAAGTGGGCAAAGGAAAGCCTGGCGGGAGGCTTTGAGCCTGTTTTCATTTTCGGATCCAGCCCAGGCCCATGGAGGATTTTTCAAGTTTTCCATTTTTCAGATCCTCACTAGGCCCATGGGCTTTGAGCATTTCCATCCGTAAGAAGTAAGAAAGAAAAAAAAAAAAAAAGAGGAAAAATACAGAAATGCTAGCAGATTACATTGGAATGAAGAATACTAGCACTTGTTGACCGTTAGCTGAATAATACTCTTCGTCTAACATGACCTTTTTACCACTGGCGCTCTACAATCTCTTTTCTTCTACTTCTCTGCATTTGTCTCCATCTCCATCACCGACTCCGGCTCCGACTCTGGCTCTGGCTCTGGCTCCGACTCCATCTCCCACTCCCTCCCTTCTTCGTCTTCTTCGCAGATTCACTGCAACCCACATCTGCGTCTCCTTCTCGCTTTCCCACTCCCACCCCCTAACACTGATCCACTAGGGAAAAGACGAGGTTCAACTCTCCCTCTCTCTCCTCTCCAGTAGCTATTTCGTGAAGATGAATGTCAACAAGACAGGAAGCCAATGACCGATGAACTCCAGTTATCCTCCTCGTTGACTTTGCTTCTCTTAATTTCTGCCTACTCTTGTTTTTCCCTTTTTTTCAGTATTTTAATTTTACTTATAGCTAAGGGTTTCTTTTGAACGGATCTCTAAAATCTTAAGAAATATGTTGTAATGTTATCGTGTTTGCAGTGTTTCCTCTTTGTTACTTTGATTGATGGATGTTGTTATTGTTGTATAAATGAATCAGAGTCAAGTTTCTTTCTCTTATCGTTATTTTCATCTGGGTTTTCTGAAAATTCATGCTTGGACAATTGGAGTTTGGATGTGAAACTATAGATGTTTGGATCTACAGAGATTGGCTAGCCTTATACGGTTGTCTTCCTGTGGCTGGTTTTATCTGTCTTCCCTTTTCATATTCGATACGAACAGAGAAAGGTGGAGGCGGTGGAATTGATTAATTTATAGTGTCTGCTAGTGCCAGGGGCCTCACCATAACAAACTAATCGGTTATTGGGTTTGTGAAATCGATTTTTTTTTTTTTTTTTTTTATCTAAGAAAATAAATATTAGAAATTAAAAGTCCATATAGCACATATCCGATCAAGCAACATATTGCTTTGGCGTTCATAGCCTGTGAGGCTACTTGCTTGAGACGTCCTATTATGCTATCATTAGTTTTTAATACAAACATAGTTTTGATTGAGTAGCTATCTAACTCTCTTCTTAGAGATATTAAAATGCTATAATTAATTGAGGGAGTATCGTTTAGATTCCATAGCATCACCGATCCAAGTTCCTGTCGATCGCTTCCAACCATATCCACTTTCACATTCCTGTCCTTTACCAGCTGAAGACCCCTGAGAAGTCCTAAAACTGTTCTTTCACCATTTTCTCCTGTCATCAAATAGTTAACATGGCACAAAATACATTTTCCATTGGTGAATAAACCGATTGCCCATGCACTAATTTTTTTATTTTTTCTTGTCCTGGTTGTGACTAATAGTGTACTCTTACCAATTGGGGGTTGGATAAGTTTTTCAGATTGAGAAAATACCACCTGTGACTCCTGCGTGTCATGTGCTTTGTGTTGGACCCATTGCTAATCCAAAACTCTACTTGTTTCAAGATTGAATAAAAATCTGGTTTCATCTCATGAACACAAGATTTTGTTTCTATGTTTCCAAATGAAATAGCAAAAGGTCACAAAGATGGAAAAGAACCTTCTCAAGTCTGATTTAGGTATATCCCCCAATACATAACAAAATTATTCAAAGTTAAACCTTGCAGTCGGTATGGTTTGAGTCCTGATGGACTCGCAGCCCAAACTCTTTTTGTGAAATCACAATCAAATAAAATATACTGTAAAGATTCACACTGGATTCGGCAAAACCCACAAATGGGTCAATATCCATCCACTTAGACAATATGTCTTTCGTAGGTAGTCCAATGTTGATCAATCTCCAAAAGAAGAATTTAAATTTGGGATGGATATTGATTTTGTAGTAAAACCGCCACCATTGTGAACAAGGATATGAGCAACAATACATGTTTGAGCATCCATGGAAAGTTGTCAGAGAATTTGTCAACAGATAGTTAGCAGCAAGCCTTTGTTTTGAAAGATCTCTCCTTTGAGAGGAGACACTGCCACCTGTCAGAATGATGGGACAAATTCATCTACATGATAAGATTATAACATTGGATTGGTAACACATTATTTAGAAGTCATGTATTCCATCTACCGTTTATCACAAATTCACTAACCAATTAGCGTGCCTGTCCGATAGTGCTTGGATTAAAGGGAGATATATCAAGAGTCCTGTTTGGGTTGGAGGATAAGATCCAGGGATCATCCCAGAAGAAGGTGTTGTTGCCATTTCCTATGTGTCGCCGAATAATATTTTTTAGACTTGGAAGCACTGAGGCTATGTTGTTCTAGCATGGGAATCCTCGGATATCTAATGTCTTTTTGTGAAAAACTTACCTATTATTGAAATATTTTGATTTGAATACTTGAACCCAAAGGCTCTGATCATTGTTCAGCATTCTCCATGTAACTTTCAGAAGTAGAGCTTTATTGTGGGTTTCAGAATTCCGGATACCTAGTCCTCCCAAATGTTTTGGTTGGCAAATTTTCTTCCATCCAATTAAGTGAGGCCTATTGCGATTCTTCCCGTCGCCATTAAGAAAGTGAAGATAGATAGAGTCTAGCTTCCTGCAAACACTCTTTGGGAACAAAAAACAAGACATTAGATGCGTAGGCACTGATGCAATAGAAGATTGCAGAAGAATTGTTCTCCCTGCAAAGGATAACATGTTTGCCTTCCAATTGGTCAGTTTGTTACTAACTCTATCAATGATACTTTGAAATTGAATGGACCTGGATCTAGAAAGAAAGAGACGTGTACCCAAATAGGTAGAGTCCTCTTTCATTTCCGCAATTCCAATGGTGTTGCAAAGATGAGTTCTTGTGATCTTATCAATGTTAGAACTAAAGGCTAACCCACTTTTCTCAAAGTTTATAGTTAGGCCAGACAGGTCAGAAAAGAGGTCCAAAATACACTTAACAGTATCAAGGTCCTCAACAGAGGCTCTGCAAAAGATGAAAGTATCATCTGCAAAGAAAATGTGAGAAACCTCAGGAGCATTTCTGGCAATCTTAATACCTCTAAACATGTCGAGGTCTCTATAGGCCTTAAGCAATCTAGAGAGACGTTCCATTTCCATGATGAACAAAAAAGGGCTGAGAGGGCATCCTTGTCTAATACCCCTAGAGGCGGGGAGGAAGTTAAACGCAGATCCATTGAGTTTAATGGAAAAGGTTGCAGTACTAATGAGATTATTTACTAGTTCGATCAATTTTTCACCAAATCCAAGAAATCTGAAGATAGAGAGTAAGAAACCCCATTCCAATTTGTCATAGGCTTTGGCCATATCCAACTTTATAGCCACAAAGCCTGACTTACCTTTTTTTCCGCTTGAGGGCGTGAAAAATTTCCTGAGCAATGATAACGTTATCATTAATCTGTCTACCTAGAAAAAAAGTAGCTTGAAATGAAGAAATGAAGAGGGATAGGTGATTCTTGAGTCTGGACTCTGGAGGCCAAAATTTTCGCGACACATTTATAGGATTTATTACATAGACTTATGGGTATGAAGACACAAACCTTGGAAGCATTGTCCTTCTTCGGAATGACACAAATGAGCGTATGATTTGTGCCCTCAAGAAGATAACAAGTATGAAAGAAATTTAAAACAAAGTTTACCGCATCCTTACCCAGGAAATTCCAGCCTTTTTGGTAAAAGACAGCTTGAAAACCGTCTAGTCCAGGTGCTTTAAAAGACCCAAAAGAAAATATAATTCTCTAGATTTCATCCTCGAGGGGAGGGGAGGTCAGAGTCGTGGGGTCAAAATTCTCCACAGGGGGAAACAAACACTCAATAAAATTGGGATCTAAAGGATTAGAGGAAGAAAAAAGTTCTTTCAAAAACTTAGCAAAATGTGAAGCAATCGCCTCGGGGGAAGAGATTCTATCTCCATTATCCGAAATCAACGAAACTATTCTTCTCTTGTTCAGATTGACCTTCGAGATAGAATGATAAAATCTGGCGTTCCTATCCCCATCGTGGATGAAGGAATGCCTTGACTTTTGTAGCTAGAAATGTTCTTCGGCATCCAAAATCCATGAAAACTTGTTATGATGTCCTCAAGAATAGGGCCAGAGAAATGATTGTCAATACTGGATTTGAGATGTTCAATATGACCGAACACTTCCCAGTTCCATCTGGACAAAAGTCTGCTCATAGAAGCTAACTTCAAAGAAAGATTATCGTCTTCCAAAGCTGACCAATGGTTGGCACAAAACGGATAAAATTCAGGGTGACTCATCCACGCATGCTGGTAATGGAACAATTTGGGAAGCTTAGGACCAATCATGGAGGAATGGAGAACAATATGGTTATGATCAGACCCAAGAGAAGCAAGTTTTGTCAAGTTTCTGAAATTGAATTGGTTTTTATTGTGTTTTGTTATTTCCATTCCCACTTAATTCCATAAGCCCAATTCATGTTTCGGAGGGGAAAAGGGGATTGCTTTATTGGACTGATTGTCTTATAATCTGAAGTTAATAAATAAGATTGATAAATTGTTTTAATGCTTTTCTTGCTTATATTGGGTAAATGAAATGAATTTGGAGCCATTGAGGAACATTCCACATGTGTTGAAGTTACCACAGAAAACAAAAGCTTTTTGGATTTAATGATCTCAAAATCAATTGGTGAAACTGAAGCTTTCCCTGTTCTTGCTTGGATCTGTGGTGAAACTATTTTAATGTTTTTCTTACTTATATTGGGTAAATGAAACGAATTTGCAGCCATTGAAGAACATTCTACATGTGTTGAAGCTACCACACAAAACAAAAGCATTTTGGATTTAATGATCTCAAAATCAATTGATGAAACTGAAGCTTTCCCTGTTCTTGCTTAGATCTATGGTGAAACTAATAACGTTAAATGTTAACTGATAATGTTAAATGTTTTGATATTCCTTTTCATGGTGATCGTGGTGAGAGAGAGAAAGGGGGTCATTGAAAAGCAAAACAAGATGTCTGATACTCATGTAGTAGCAGCACAACACAGTTGCAGGGGCGGGGAGAGAGAAAGATGGGGAGAAAAAAGGTGTAACAGCGGTGGAGTGAGAGTTTGGATTTGTTACCTACATCCAACGGTTATATTTAGGATGAACAAGTCCTAGGGCTAATATCCCGTTAACAATCCTAATTCCAATGTAACCTGCTAGCATACTGATGGGCACATTTATGTATGAAATCTAGTGTAGTAAAGCATACATTTTACATATTGAGAATTGAGCTACCTTGGGTTTTACTCTCTTTTTGCAGGTTTTATATTTTCAAGGCCTTAAGGACTATCGGGTGCTATATCTCCAATTTTACACATAAAGATGTCCTATTCCTTTTCATGATTATTAAGAGGATGAAATTCTGAGCAAGATATAAGTGTTCAATTGTAAGTACACATTCGTTTGGTCACCCGTACAAGTGATTATTCTTTTCAAGCCAGAAAAAGAATAATGGATCAGAACCGAACCGAGATGCAAAACCAGTCCGTTTGCAGTTGTCACAAAGGTACAATGAATATTCCAAAAGCCAACAAGAATCGATGGACCACATCCTTAAGTGATTGAAGATTCATTTTTAGTAACAACTACCTAGTGTAGTTGGTGAGTTGTGGTGTGCAAAATCCCTTGCATATTAGGAGGTCTTAAGTTCGAGCCTCTTAGCCGTCATTTTGTTGAGGTTTTTATTTTAGAAGATTTTATCTTTCTTACTCATCACTCAAACGAGGTCGGCCAAAGGGTTTCTTATGCAAGAGGATAGAGAAATAAGGAAATAAAGAGAAAAATAGAAAAACGAGAGATAAAATAGGAAAGGAAAAAAATAATTTAAAAAAATCGTCTAAGATACTGCCCACGTTTGAAGAAGAGAGAGAAAAAAAATAAAGCAAAATTGTTGGAGATTCCCTACTTCTTACAATTTTCTATATTCTCTCTCCTCCACCTCATTAACAAGATAAAAAAAATCTTTTTTTTTATAAGCTAAAATTGTTAGCTTCCCTCCCCATTCTCTATATAATAGAATTAACACAAGAGGAGGAGGCACTTCATTCTTCTTCTAGGGTTTTTTTTTTTTTAGTTGCTCTATCTCTTTCTCTAACTCTAGTTCTAGGTTTATGCTTTAAACACTTTTGTAAGTTTTTTTTTATTCAATTAATGCAAGCACTTTTGTTTTTGATTCAGTCTTTTATGTTTATGATTTATGCAATTAAGTTGTAATTTTTAAAGTTATAGTTATAGGTTTAGATCTAAGTGACAAAATCACGAGCCGTGGAGCATCTCTTTTTTTTCAATATTTGTTTTCTTCAGGCCTAGAAATTTCAGATTTGGTTCATTCCAAATCTGGTTTTTAGGGCTGGTAGTATCTCAAATCGATCAAGTTTTCAGTTCAAGGGTTAAAGTTCAAGTAAGTAGGCTCATTTAATAGTCTTCTCTCCCCCCTCTCATTCCCTCTTCTAACTACCATTTCTTTCTTAATTTAGGATTTTAATTTCAGTCGTTATATTATTACTATCCCTTTCCCCCAAGGTTCATGGCTAGTGTATGTGTTGGCTTTGCCCCTTCTAGCCATAGAACCATCATTTTATTGCTTGTATTTTTATTTGTTTCCCTTTCCTTAAAGCCAAGTAGAGTAACCATTGTAAAAGTGACTCGCTGGTCAAGTAGGGGAGCTCATATTATGATGCATCCCTCGGGCTAAGTAGAAAAACCTACTTGTGAGTCTCTCTCTAGCTTTATCCACTTTCTTTTATTTTATTTTTATTTCAGCATTTTTTTCCTTTATTGTTTTTTTTTTAATTACGTGGGTTGTTTATTTTCAGTTATTTATTTATTTAATTATAATTGCATGGCTTGCGTCTTTAAATTCTTAGATAACGAATGGTTAAGACGTTATTTTAGATACATATGTTTAGGACGGTAATTAGAATTAGATCACAATCATTAATCAGTTCACTTTCGCATTATTAAAAGAAAAAAAAATAAAGTGACTGCTCTCTCTGTGTTCGACCCGTAGCCACACTGATCCATACGCTTGCGGTTACATTTTAAAATCTCAAACACATACCTATCACTTTCCAAAATAAATAAATAAATAAATAAAGTTTCTTTTGTAAAAAATATATTTTAAAATACAAATTTTCAACATAGTGTGTTTGGTAAGTAATTTATATTTTTAAAACCGTATACTGTGGAGATTACAACATAGAGAAACTAAAAGAAAGAGCTGAAATTTTTTCAATTAAACTTTTAAAAAAGATAAAATTTTGTTTTATATGTAAAATTTTACTCAGTAGAAAAATATCCTATCAAAAAAATATGGGTAGAAGAATGTTAACCGATAGCATATGTATATACCAGCACTTGCGGTCAATGGTAGGGTGCACACAAGTATCTTTAATGTGGGGTAGCAAGATTTTTTCGCACCCATTGTATCTTAGCGTAGGTGCAAAAATTAGTGCTCTACCCATACTTCTGTTTTTATTGCTTCAATATTATGATGGTTTTATGAGAAAATTCTTTAATTGTGAGATAATATTGTGTATCCCGATGTAATTAACCCCTTAGTTGTTCTTTACCTATTTAGAAAAACAAATTTGATTATTATGAGAAAAAATTATTTAACTATGACATCCTTTATTGTAATTTTGCCTATATTATTAAGGATTAAATGCGCTTGATCTTTTTTTCTTCTTTTCTTTTTTGTAAATTTAACTACATTTGGTTATCTACTCTTGGATGGGGAAAAAAATCTCTAAAACTGATGTTGAATAAAATTAAACAATGAATACGGAGAGAATTTGATTTACACTGGCAAGACAAGAGGCAGGCTCATTATTTGATGAAGGAGTTTTGGTATGCCGATAGTTTTCTTGGAGCTACAGCTCAACCTATAGGGGGCTTGGGATGGGAGGGGCAAGGGGACATTTCCATAGGGGCGAGGAGAGTGGTAGATATATTGTTGGGTTCGCTAGCATTGTGCCTAGCCTTTACCCATTATTTAATAAATGAAAGGGAGAAAGGAAGTGCATCTATCCTAGATCATAGCAATCATAGATCAAGAACTTTACAAACTAAGATAGCTCACAGCTTCATTTGTATCATCTCATTTAATTTTGGGGTAATCATCAGAGATATGCCTTCTGCTTTGATTTTGGAAAATATTTTCCTTCATCCACGGTGAAGGAAACACCAACAAATCTGCCGTCATTATTACTTACCTCCCTGTCTATTGGAGATCTGAAGCTCTACTTTGTTCCCAGATACCCATTCAAGCACAATAATGACTAATGGTGAAGGAATTCCTCTTCATAATGGCTTAAGCAAAACTCGATACTTAAACAATAAACTCATCTGACGATGGAGTGGGGTTGAAACTTCAATGAAAGTTGAGCATAAAGACATAAACAAGAGTAAATGAAGCTTAGTGGAAAAGACTACTTATTTGTCTAGTTCACGGTTTCAAGTATCGGTATTGTATCAGTCGTATCAATGTTGATTGAGATCGATTTTTGATCCCTGGTTGATCCGGATCAGTTACCCATATCGTTTCAAGGGTAAAATAGTAAAAAATTATACTTTTTAAGAAAAATAAAGGCAAAATCAACCAATACTCATCGAACCGATCTAATCTCAATCGGTATTAGATCAGTATCGGCAGATACCGAGACCATCCCCTAACTCCATGGTCTAATTATCTATAAAATTCGGGTGGGTTTCGAAAGCACTCAGTGAGTCATTAGACTCCGTACAAAGTCCTTTTCATGAATCCATCAATTATTGTCCCGTGACATTATCTGGGTCCAAATTTTAAACATGTTATCATCGTCATCTTCATATATTGTTAAAATGGTGGACCACAATGAAATCTTCAAATTTTATTAAAGGGTTTTAAAAATCTATAAAAACGTGAATGCTAAGAACCTTTGAAAAAGTAAAGAAGGAAACTCCTTACTAGTAGGCCATAGGATGACATTATTATTATTATTATTATTATTATTTTGATAAATATATGGTGAAGTTAGGTTAGTGACAAACCTAGGGTTAAGGGTGACAACTGGGTTTGATCGGGTTTGGTCAGATCTAATGGGTCAGGTCTAATCAGGTCTTAAATGGATTAATGCACCATTAGAACTTTAAACAAAGTATAATTGTCTTAGATTTAAAATTTTAATATATTTATTAAATTTATCAATAATTTAGAAAAGACTATCCACTTAATTACATTCAATAATTGATAAAAATATCATTATATACTCTATTCTACCAAAAATATATTAAATATATTATATAATTGACCAGGTTAGTAGGTCAGGCCGAGTTAAGCTTGTAAACGTGTCGGGTCAGTTGGCCTTACACTGTGCACTATGTATTGCCTATTTTAAGTCCAACTCGTTTATTAATTAAGTCGGTCCAGGTCAGACTATAAACGTGTTAGAGTTTGATTAGGCCTAAAATTAACATCCCTATATAGAGCAACCCCCATTCAAAATGTCAAAGTTAAGCTAATCTGCCAATAAATAATCCGTGTTTAAAAAAAAAAAAAAAATTACAGGGATTAGTGGAAAGAATATCTCTGTAAATTTATATGTACCAAACCAAGGCCCAGTCCATATACCTATAACCGATCCCATTTAAATTTAAACACTTTTTAAATCACAAAGCATAAGTAGTCATAGCCCATTCAAACCCTAATGAAAGTCCAAAATGGCTTAAAAGGTAAGAAATTAGCCAGTTCAGTGTCTTTTTTTCCAAGTAAAAGGATTATTTTTATCCGATAGGATAAGGTGTAGAGGCAATTCCTTACCTAATTTAGGCTTCGAAGAAAAGGATTGTTTTACCCAGTAGGATAAGAGATAGAGGCAATCCCTTGTCTCGTTTAGGCTGAAACTCCACATGGCAGGAAATAATTGCGTGTGTGATGAGATATCTTAGCTTGGCTTTCTTAGGTGGGGTGTCAATTCTGAACGCGCACCAGTAAGCCCAATTGAGTCCGACACATTTATGGCATGACCTAGATCGGCCTGATTAAACCTGACACTTTTATTAAAAGGGCGTTCACGGTACAAGTAGCTAGCCTGTTGAACGCCCGACCGATCCGACACATTTATATGCCTGGCTTGAATCAACTAGTTGTAGCCCGACCCCTTCTAATAATATATAAAATTCTTATTTTGCCACTAATAGTCAGAAACAAATTAAGCTTTCTTGCCCTTTGCTTTGTAATAAGATTTGATTTAATTAAACTTTATTTTGTAAGTTGTAAAAGTCATAATCTCTTCTTTTTCTTTATAAGAACAACCATAATCTCATATCATTTCTCTTTTTTATTAAATATTTGCCTCACATATTTCTGGGCATTCAACCAATTTAAGAAAATAATTTTAGGATAGGTACGTTTAAAGCTCATTTAGAGTCCGTTTAGACTTAAATAGGTTTGTAGCCCAATTAAGACCTTGTAAAGACCCGTTTAAGAAAGCCCGATTAAAGCTCGACATCGACTGGACTGATTATAAACCGTATCATGCCCCCCAAAGCTAGGCCCATTTACTTAAACGGGCATTCACGGTGCAAATCTTTCAAGTGGTCAAGTCCGATTGAGACCTGCCCAGACCGACCGGTTGACACCCCTACTTTCTACCCAACATTTCTACATTCACCTTTTTTTTCTCCTTTTTTCTTTTCTTGTTTTAATTATTTAATTTTTTTTTTCCCCTTCCTCTTCTGTTGCTGAAAACAATGACAAAGAAATAAGTGTCAACTGAATGATGGATGTGAAGTATAGTTTGAGCAGAAAACATGGAAGGAAAGAAAAGATGGCTGCTTCAAATTGTTGGGACAGGAATGCGCAAACCTAAAGAAGAAATCAAGCAAATAGTCACATACAAGCATAAGTAATTTAATGTGATTCCAAGCAACCAAGAGATTCAGACAATTTTTCACTAACCATAAAAATATCCTACATTACTATCCATTCTCCATCTCACTATGTGATCATTTTTTGTTTTTTTTTTTTTGTTTTTTTTTTTTTTAATTCTCTTTCTGTTCATAACTATGATTTTTCCACGGAGAGATTATATCCTATGTGTAAGAGATTTGCATGACAATCAATCTACATATGATTATGAGTCTTGCATGTTTTGTCTCTCCTCAGCCTATTAATGGGTTTCTTCTCCTGTCCCTCCTATGGGACGCAATCTTATCCATATATTAATTAGGCACTTTAGAAATTGAATTTTTATATAATTATAATTTTATTCTTGTATATAGATCCAAAACACAACCTAATATATATATAACGACAACAACAAAGCTTAGGCTGCATTTGGTAATGTTTCTGTTCTAGAAACGACGTTTCATGTCAAAAATAAAAATTTCAGTTTCTGTGTCAAAATGCTGTTTTTAAACGAAAAAAAAAACGTTTGGTGAATCTGTTTCTGGAATGGTTTCAAAACAGTGGTCTTCTCTCCTTTCTGTGCGCGAAATTGTAAAAAATAAAGATCTAAGGCGAAAAACAAGTTTATCGGGAACGATTTCCCTAAAATCCCCCAAATAGTTCCTTTTTTTTTTTATTTGGAACGAAACTGGGAACACAAAACAACTATTTGTCGTTCCGGCAATTCTAGTTTCTATTGTTCTTTTTTCACTTTTTGTTCCAAAAAAATGGAAACTCGTCTATGATGTACCAAACATTTTATTCCATTTTTTCGTTCCAATAGAACAACAAAACTCCAGAAACGGTCCAATAGAATATTACCAAACGCAACCTTAGCCTTATCCCAACTAAATGGGGTCGGCATAACCTAAATATATATATATATAAGCCCAATAATAACTGTATAGGTTTTGTAGAATACATGACACAAAAATTAGTACATACGTCTAGTGAAAGCTCTCTTCATTGTTTTTCTTTCATTCTTCTGCTTAAATCCTAAGGTTGCATTTGGTAACATTCCAGAAAAATGTTTCTGGAGTTTTTTTCATTCTATGAGAACAAAAAAACGGAATAAAGCATTTGGTGCATTCATGGCGTGTTTCATTTTTTTTTTTTTTTTTTTTGACAAAAGTTGGGGAAAAAAAATATGCTAGAAACGAGAATTGACAGAACGAGAAAAGGTAGTTTCGTCGTTCCAGTTTAGTTAAAAAAAAAAAAGCATTTTGACACAGAAACTGAAATTTTCGTTTTTGACATGAAACATCGTTTCTGGAATAAAAACATTACCAAACGCAGCCTAAATATGTAATTCAATCTTAAAATTTTTAAAACACTAAAACTGCTTAATCATCAAAACCTAAAGCCATTTCCACAATCAAGGCATATCTTATTAACTTTTCTATTGCTTATGGAGAAAGTTTTCCTCCGCTAGGCTGGAAGCCTGGAACGATCACTACTTTATTCTTGGGTTCACAAGCCCCATGATTTTAGTGTGTTTCCCAAAATACTCTCCTCATACCTTTTGCATGCATTTGGACCTACCATGGTAAATGGATCACCGTTGCCAGAGGAAAACTCAATCCCAGCTCACACGGTCTCTCTAATTTCAGCCAATCAAGCTTTCACTAGAATATAAGTAATTTTCAATCCAACTAATATGGAAGTTCATCGAAGCTGGAATTGTCTCAATCTTGTGCCTTAAGGCATAGCCAATCCAACTGTTGATTGAATGAATCAAATGAGCTGATACTACTTCCATCTGAGACGCATCAGAAGCCAAATTTAGTTCCCTGAAAATGTAGGTGAGGTCAGTGCATTATAATATTAAATTCTTGGAATCAGTTTTTAGCTATGTAGATAAAATCAGGTTTAAATGCAATGGAATACACAGAGCTGGATGCTTCCTACACAACTTCTTGCGAATTACAACTGCTTTCTACTTTGTACTCCATAATCATAATGAAGAGGTAAAGACAAACTCAAGAGGGTAGCTCATTTGACAAGTATCAATACCTCACAAATAAGAAATCATGAGTTTCATCCGTAGGTTAGATCGGGTTTACGTATAAGAACAATCTCGAATGCTCTTGATCGGTGTTGGCATTTGGAATCCACTAAGTCTCTCTCACATTCGGAATCCACTAAGTCTCTCTCTATTAAGCATTGGGCTTCAAGTGTCAGGACTAAGGGCGTACGAGATTGCTCTCATACTTGTACTTGATCTGGTCTCTTCTTGCTTCACGAGCACCTATCTATCAGTCAAAATGAGTTGATTAAGATATAAGAAATGGAGCCCTAGAATTAAGGGCTTGCCCATCAACCCACAAGCATAAAAATAAGAAGAAAATTTTCATCCACCATTAAAGATGGTTACACCCACGAATCTAGGATCATTATTTCTCTTCTTATGAAAGGAATCTGAAAAACGTCTCTTGTCTTTTATGTATATCTCATGGCCGTCATAACCTTTGGTAAAAGAAAACATCCTCCTTAAATAACAGGACTTATTTTGAACATTATTTCATTTTTAACTTCCGACAAAACAATCATAAAATGAAGAATTATGTGCTGCCTTTTTATTTTGTATTTCAAAAAACAGAAATAGAATTCTTCCTTCTCATTATGCCCAAAGAAAATTCCATGTTGTTTTTACATCACTTTGTGTCATTTTATGAGATTTCATGTCATGTCGTTGGATTTGGTGAATTCATCATTCCCCACCCCATTTGACAGATAAAAATAGGTAATTTTCAATCAAATCATACACCCTTCCCACATTTTAACTAAAACAGGCGATATATTGAGGGATCGGGATCTTCTATCGTACCACATTCCGTGTAGTGTAGATCCAAGGGTTAGGAGCATTTTGGGTTGCACATCCATTCCTTGGGTTACGTGTTCAAGGGCTCTACGCCCTTGGATCTGTGTTACCCAGTAACATGCGCTACAAACAAGCCTAATCCAAAAAATTAATATAAAAAAGTTCTTTGAACCATTGGAGTTCTTATGCCTCTTTATATAAATCGTTTAATAGTTTTTTTTAAATAATGAATAAAATATTTCATGTGATAGGATGCAGAAAACTTTGACGGCTCAAAAAAATTTTATTTGGACATTCCTTTGATTTTATTGAACATTTTGATTTTCATTGCCCTTGTAGTTGCAAACGAGAATACCCTACATGTTAGGTGAGTTCTTTTTATTTCACATCTTGGCCCACAATTGTCATGCTACAATTTAACATGTGGTTGAATGAATTTACCCAATCTACTACTTTGACCTACTTAATTTGTTGTCTTACTTGCTCATCGAGTCGAAAACCTCACATACATGAGCGGGATGGAAGTAAACAATATATATGGATCGCATTTCTCCTCACTTTTCATTCTTCACCATGGGTATCAATAATGTCAAATTGTCGTTGGGGAGCATAGTTTAGACAATCAATGAGGTGTGAGGATGTAATGATAACCCAAGAGTCCAATAATAGAGTCAATTCAGCAATGAAAAATGAAATCATGAGAGTATATTGATAACCAAGAGTTTAATCATGGGGTCACTTTATGGTGACAAATGAATTTCTTTCTTCTATATATGTTGAAGAAAAACTTTCCTCGAAAGCAATAGATAAAACTTTTTTCCTCAAGGGTGGGGGTTGTGGGAGAGAGAAATAAAGTACTCGTCTAGCTAATGACTATAAGCATCGTGACAAAAAATAGTTGCCACAATGCTCGGAGTTAAAAATTCTCCATCCATAGAGTTCATTCATTTAAGGGTAAGTTTATGTATTTTAGGTTAATTCAAGATTTAATGGTTTAGGGTCCTTTCTCTCATAGACTTGATAGGGAGATTTAGGCCAAATTTGACATGCTTTATATTTCAATTTTGAATTGATGTTAAAAAATGAATTGATTTTTTTATTTTTTTTGTTTTATATGTTGACAGAACACTAAAATAATACATAAAAAAAATGAAAATCGCAAACAACAATCACAAATTGCACATAAAGATTTACATAATTTGGCAAGATTGCCTACATCCACGGTAAGATGAGATTCTACTTCATTATCAATAAAGATTAGGGTTACAACCGCTTGCTCTCACGCCTCTCTTAGATTGTTTATAGAGAAAGAATCCTCGTTACAAATATATAAAAAACCATATATAAGAAATTTACCAAAAATACCCATATGGTCCCTAAATAATTATTCTCCCAAACCCTGCATAGACCAACTGGTTTGTCAAAGCTTAGAGGCTTTCAACCTCTTAACAGCTCTTCAAAATCAGCCCACTTTTGCAAGCAGCAGAATACAAGACATTGTACCCCTAATAGCATCAATCTGAAAATTTTTAAGAATTTGGTAGCTTGATTTCCAAGAATAAATTATCTATATTTCTTAGAGAAAGGGTGGTGGTGGTAGGGGTTAGGAAGTAGGTGGTGGTAGCAATAGCGGGATGGTAGTTGTTGTGGTGGTAACAAGGGTGGTGGGGGAGGCGGTGGTGTGACAATTAAGATAAGAAAAAAATTGCTTTATTTTTAACATGTAATTATTGCATTGCCCATCAAATTAACAATGTACCCATTAAAAAGTAAAAGTAAAATCAATTTTAATTTCAAAATTGAAAGAGCCCCTTAGGTATTAAAGCATAATCAATGTCGATACCAATCAGATCTCAATCTAGATCGGACAAAAATACACTTGAGTTCAATTTGAAAAAGGGGGTTCCTTTTTTATTTTTTCCTGTATCCAAGTCGATCCTGTTAAATTCTTCATAGTTCAAACCATTATAGAAATAGATATCATACCAAATCAGAACTAGATTTAAATTTAGTAGTTGACAACTGATTAAGGTTTGGTGTTTCAAGTTGACAAAAGACTTTATGAAGATCCCATTAATCTCATCACAAGAACTCAGACGCAAAAGAAAAAGGTCCCACAGCAATTTTATTTCTATGAATAGTACAAGTTAACAAAAAGGCCAAAAAAAGAAAAAAAAGTAAGAAGTACTATTAACAAAAAAAAAAAAAGAAGAGAAAATTACAGGCACCAGCAGAGAAGGGAATAGAGACATAGAGGTAAAGCACGATGAGCTTGAGATTGATGACGATGATGGTGAATTCTGATTAATAACCAGCACTATAGTTTAACCTCCTAAGGAGATCAGCTCTGAGTGCCTCTTCAGCTTTTAGTATTCCAGTAGTAGTAGTACAAGCAGTAGCTATGGCTTGAGGAACCCTAACCACCACATCCTGAAGCATAACTTGTTTGATACTGGAAACACTAGCATGATGAACTTGAAAACCCAATTCACGAATCGCATCCATCAATCTTGCTGACGGGTGGTTCACATTCTCCGACTGTACTCGAATCACTGTGTCCGATCCCAAGATCTTAACCTCCACTTCCATCTTCCCTGGACATGTTTTCGTGATTGTACTAAAAGCGGTTGTGCATGTACTACTACCTTGATGATGGTCATGATGATCATCTATCACATCGGCGATCTCTGCAACTTCCGTCTTGATTCTAATGTTTTCTCTCTCCCTTTGTTGTGCTTCCAATCTTTCTACCTTGGCCTTCAATTCATTGATGTACGATACTGCGTCTGCAAGTAATGATGCCTTGTCCATCCTTGACACGTTTGGGACCACCGATCTGAGGGCGTAGAAGCGGTGGTTTAGCTTCTCTCTCCGCTGCCTCTCTGCCTCCACGTGATTCACGGGCAAGTCTCGGCCGTTCAATATAGGTTTCCTCCCTCTTTTTTTTGGCTTCCTCTTTTCCGGTATCTCGGCCGGTATCACACCTTCGGAGTCCGAATGCTCCGAGTCAACCCCTGCTTGGGAACCGGACTTTATCCCGGTGTCTGCGAAGGAAAGATTTCTATCTAGAAAGTGCTTGGGAGGAGGTACTAAGTAAGAACCAAACAGAGCTTTAGTTTGCTGGACCAGACCGGAATTCTCCATGACCTTATCGGAAGAACCAAGTTCAAGAACTCCATTAGAGGTTGGGATACAAACCAGAGTTTCCATCCCATGCATTTGGGCTTCTCTAGCTCTCTCGCAATCGTACAAACGAAGCTCGTGACTTCCCGACAACCACACTGGAGAGCCGGAACTGAAAGCTCGGGAAGGAGCTCCGTCGCCTGAGGCGAAAGAACGTGTGAGGGATACCATGTAGAACCATTCTACATCGGTGACATCTGATTCGTCCATCCACCCATCTAATAGTGGGTTATTAGTACCCTTCATCACCTTCCTTCGTCCCTCATATGCGGTGGTGGTGGTGGTGGTGGTGGTGGTTGTCTCTTTGGGACCACGGAAATGGCCATCGCCCCAGGTTAAGAGGAGGCGGCCATTGTCGTCGTTGGATTTTTGCCAGAAAATGGCGTAAGCCCACCATTCTGGGAGGTTTTGAAGGAGAACCTGAAGGCGTTGCTGAAGTGTTGGTGGGGTTTCTTGGTTTTTTTGACAGACAAAGTGGAAGGAAGAAGGGGATTGTGTAGAAGAAGACGAAGATATCATCTCTTCCATGGATGAAGGACGCATGCTTTTTGTGGCTCTAATGGTTTCAGTCACTCACAGAAAGGCAAGAATTGATGAGGAGGGGACGATGGATGAGGAGAGGTGGAGGCGGTGTCTTATGGATCCGTGTCTTATGGGCCTACGTAGGTAACCCTATCTCTCACTATTGGACACCATTCGCACGTGATCGAAAACGAGATGATTGTTCTATTCCGATAGAGACACAGGGATGTGACTCCGATTCCATAAGCACGCCCGCATGTTCCTTTTCCTGAAACTTTTGGACTGAAACGTCCTTATGGTTTTTGTTGGCTTTTCATTTTTTCTGTCTTTTTTGATGACACTGTTGAAGTATGTATTGCCCCCAAAATGCCTTTTTTTTTTTTTTTTTTGGAAAAAAATTGCATATTACCCAGGTTACGGGAATGTTGCTGCTGCCACAATCGCATGCGTCCAAATGCAATAATCCCCTTCCTCTATGATTTTATAAATATATTTTTATATTTTTCTCAGCCAATACATATAAGGGGGCAAGGATTAAAGTATCGGTATTGGTCGCTGTATCGGTCGGTCAAAATTAAGATACGTATCGAAAGGTATCGTATCGTATCGGAGATACGCTAAGATACGCACATAAATGGATAGAGAACACATTTTTATACACTTTTGCATAGAAAAAGCCATATATAACATGTAGAATGCATAATACTTAAGTAGAGGGTATCGTATTGATAGACAAATATATTGAGTTGAAAATATTCAAAATGATGAGGGTATTGTATTGATAGACAAATATATTTTTTTGAGAAAAATCAAAATTTTCCATGGAAGTTGTAGAACACTTGTTTTTACATAACATATAAAAAATCTAAACATTTTTAATCATTGAGCATGAATAGATCTAAGAAATTTGAAAAAAATTGAAACTCTCATCTTCTCTTGAAAAAAATTTGTAAATCCTTTTAAATCCAATGATTTCATGTAATAATGATGCACAAAATGTGATTCTAAGTATGATGAACCTTAGATTTGTAAAAAAACTTGAAAATCTAAGGTTAAAGTTGAAAAAAGTGTGTAAAAATTCAAAAACTTACTATTCAAATTTTTCAACTTTTAAGTTCAAGGTTCTTCTTGGACTATGTTTTTCTCCTTCTTTGAACCATTCACTTCCACAATGTTTCTTTCAATCTATCATTTGAGTCACCAAAAAGGTGTGTGAATCAAAGGGGAAGAAAGAAGAGAAATATAGAAAACTATTGGTGAGAGTTTGAAGTGTTTGTTTCAAACAACAAAAGGCACATTCACACTTAAGTAGCCATATCGTACCGATACGGTACGATACGGCTCGATACTATACAATACAGTCGATACGTACCGATACTCACGAGAATTTTCATATTTTCAAAAGTTCGTATCGCAGAGTATCGTACGTATCGGTACCGTATCGATACGACACGATGCAATACGACCGATACGTCGATACGCAAGAGAGGGCCCAAAATTCCATGTAGGGTATCAGTATGTATCGTGCCGATGCCTACTGATACGGATACGTATCAACCGATACGGCACGATATGCACCGATACTTAAAACCATGTAAGGAGGTGTTTGGTTCGATTTTTCTATCCGATTACATTCTATGGAATCATGTTTCTCATTAGAAAAAACTGTTTGGTTCACATTAACGAAAAAGTGATTCGGACTCATGGTGTTCATTGGAATCACCATTGACACTAAAGTTGGGGATTCAACTGGATTAACCTAGAATCGAGTCACCTAATTCCATGGTTCATATAAAAACCCCAGAATCAAGGTGACTCCACTTATCGGGTTTTCCTATCTAACCTTTCCCATCATTCAACGAGAGATGAATGCAACCAAGGTGAGATTTATGAAAAACGAATGCAGGCGAGGTGACCGTTCTTAACTTCATATCTAGGTTTTCAACTTATGTTTCATCCTCATTGTGCAAGATTTATTTGTTAGCTTCATCGATCGACTGAAGAAGGGGGTGTTTTCTAGATTGTTTGAGGTATGGTTCTTCCTCTTCTTCAAACCTAGATGTGAAACCCTAGATTTGGGGGGTTTTGTTTTTCAATTTTGTTGAAATTGGAATGAAGAAATCTTTGCAATGGTTTTTTACGTTCTGAATTTGATTTTTGGGGAATTTCTCACACAAGGATCGGATGATCCATTTCATTGCATGAAGGGCCCTTTTATAGGGTCAGGATTGCAATAGAAACATTACAGTGATAGGCATTGGATCCCAAACATGTGGGCCATAATTCACAATACACAAGGAGATAACACAATATTCAAGATACATACACCAGTTTTTGCGTAAAAAGGCTCCTCCATGGTCTATTGCTCACACATCAGCTGTACAAGCTTTAAAGAAGCTTTCTGAGAACCTCTCCACTTTCAGATTCCATCCACTGGAAAGAAAATTTTACAAACAGATGCCAGTGATACTCATTGGGGTGTAGTCCTACTTGAAGAATAGACTCCCAACATAATTTCTGTTTTACTATACTAAAACAGCCCAAGCGACCTAAGGATTTCCCCTCTCTCTCTCTCTCTCTCTCTCTCTCTCTCTCTCTCTCTCTCCTGCACTTTCCATTTTCTACTACGTTGTCATCATTGTCGATGCTCTCTTTCTCTCTTCAGCTATCAGGTCTGCAACAAATTCTAGTTATTTGGCTTCTTGATCATGATGGAAGTTTGAAAGTAAACATTGTCCATGGCCATCCCTTGATATTATCACTATAATTCATGGTTAGAGGAATCAGATTGATATTGATCTTGATTCTTACTCGATACCATATCGATATTGATGGAATTGATAATAAAAAAAAAATGTTTTTTAAATGAAAATCAAATAATTTGATATATATTGTTGCGACAAGAAATCGTCCTAGACTTTTGGTACATTATGGAAAAAGAATAAACTCAAGAGATTGAGTGAGAGTTGGGCTGTTCCGGTGAAGCATTTTGCTATATCTAAGTAAGATTTCTCTATAAACAACAATTCCAAACAGAATGGAAAAGTTTTGAACCCTTTGAAGGGGGGCTTACTTTGGTTTTTATAACTGTGAAATTGTGACAATAAAGAGTCCCAATTAGGCCAATATCCTAATCCTGGTAGTAGTCCGAATATAATAAGAGTTATACTTGGAGAGTGCGTATCTGGATGATATCTCGGTTATTGGAACCTTATATATCTCTCAGGATGAGGGAGATCTCTTTCCTTCTGGGGAAGAATAGGAGTCTTTGCAAGTGTCCTTTCCTAATTAGGATAAATCCACTCCTTGCTTGGAGTCCTGTGTTTGACTAAGAATGAGTTTTCCATATCCACTCGGTTTCTAAGTAACGGTGGCCGAGCGACAGTGGTTCAGTAGCTCGGTTGTTGCCCTCGATGGCTTGGATGCAGCTTGGTTGCTGGTTTGTTGACTCACATGTGGGGATATGCGTCGATTGCTCTATGGCCATCTTATGGACATAAGTCGACTGTATCTCACCTGATTTGGGTCATGGTCATTACGTAAGAGTGTAGCTCAGTCCCTCAGACACCAATCCACGAGCGTAAATATAGCTCAGTCATTAAAGGGCTAAATCCAGTTGGTCGGCTTTCTTGATTCTGAGACTGGTTGATCCTGGACTGTTTCAAACTAGCCACGTCCACGTGTTGTGCTCGCATTGGTGAATACTTTTTGCATAACACATACCAACCTAAATATTGATATCAGCTGAGATCGATCCGAAGACCAATTGCAATATCTTAAACCATGCTAGTATTAGATCAATGTTAAACGTAAATTCATCCAATATGACTCGTTGATCTGTTTTGATATTGGTATCAATGGGGATCGATACCAATCCTTAAAACTTTATTGCCTCTTCAAATTAGAACAAACATTCTTTGATAAAAAAGAACACACACGAGAGTGACTAAATAAAGAGCATACAACACATGTTTTGGAGATGCCTTCCCATCAACCTTTGCATGGATAGAGCTTGGGCTTTTTAAGGCAAAGTATCAAAGGCATCTAGTTAGACGGTCAAAAAACTTTCATTTTTAGAAAGCATAATTGAAGAGTTCTCTCAAATGTGGATTGGACTTTGGAGGTCAATGACCCAGTTTGGCACGCGCCCATCCGGTAAACACCATAGATCCCGTGACACGTGAAACATCATTTTTAAAAATTCGTACAACTCAAATCGTGACAACTACATACTTCACTAGTCATCGTTTCATATAGTCAGAACATAAGACATAAAGATGAAAACTTGAAATGTCAAAATCTAGTTTGCCATGTTTGTTCAGAAAAAAAAAAAAAAAAAAAGGGAAGGATATTCATCCATGGAGAAGAGAGAATCTTTTTTAATGGTTGATGTGATTTTATACTTGAATTTGTATGTCATCGTTAATTTTTAACTCACACCCATGGCTTTAGTTCTTGAGATCGGGAAAGATTGGTGGGTATTGATCACTTTTGTCCTTTACTTTTCAGAAAAAATATGTTTTTTTATTATTTTACCCTTGAAATGATATGGTAACTGATCCAGATCGGTCTCAGCCAATACCAATATGATATGACTGATATGATCGATACTTGAAACCATGTCCACACCTATTATACCATGACAATTAAAAGGTTTATATTTCAGTAAAGAAATTCTTTATTCACCATGGGTGAAGAGAAAATGGGTCAATAAAGAATATAGAGGTTTGATCCTAGACCAACTTTTCCTCCATAAATAACCAAGTATGTAAAGTGAAGGGGTGATAAAAAATAATAATATTACACAAAATTGAAGAATGGCACCTTGAAGAACCCTAAGCCCCACAACAAAAAACTTTCAAAAATTTATTTTCCTTCTTATTGTTTGTCAACTTCTAGAAACCTTATCATGTTTCCCTCGCAGTAACGTCACGATACACGTGGATTTTTACTTTGAAAAAAAAAAAATACAAAAGAGACTTGTGCAAAGCACGAGTGATCTTTGTGGATCAACGTTTGCATAGTTTGTCGTTTGAGTTAGAAAGCTCCTCTTCTACGTGGTAAATTTTTTATCTCATTGTTGTCAACTCCTTGGTAAATTTTGCACTTTTATCGCCACTCCCCCCTACCCACCCTACACATACATACACACACGCACAAAAGATAAAGTTTTCCTTCCCCCGCTCAATAAAAGAAGAGAAGGTCCTTATCTGACCACCCTCTCTTCACATATATCTTCTCCTATGGTATGGTGTTGATGAAGCACGGTGAATTGGTAGCCATTCACCTTGGTCATAGGAAAACTCGATTCAATAAGCTATATATTATACAAGCATTACCCAATGTTCTAAAACCTACTCTTCTCCTTTAATCATTGAACCAAACAATTAGAACATCAAAGTTGTGTTTGTGTGAGTTCTTCGAATAGATTATGGGTCAAGGATTAAAGTATCGGTATCGGTCGGTCAAAATTAAGATACGTATCGAAGGGTATCGTATCATATCAGAGATAAGCTAAGATACGCTAAAAATACGTACATAAATGGATAGGGAACACATTTTTGTACACTTTTGCATAAAAAAAATAGTTAAAAAAAGCTATATATAACATGTAGAATGCATAAATACTTAAGTATAAGGTATCGTATTGATAGACAAATATATTGAGTTGAAAATATTCAAAATGATGAAGTTTGAGTTTCTTACAGTTTTTTCTTTCCTCATTGCCATTGCCACTGTGATGAGTGCTGTGAAGAGTGTCGTGGTGGTTCAAATTCTTGGCTAGGACCTTCTTCTTCAATAGGAGCAACTACGATGATATTCTGCACTTGTCGAATATAGGCACAATATTTACCCCAGTCGAAATATTTATGGTAGTGGGTCTCCCATTCATTGTAGAAAAATTAATTTTTTTGTATAGAAGTTATAGATTAAATGTTTTTAAAGAACATATAAAAAATCAACAAAGTGTGGACCAATATATTTGAGTAGATCTAGAAATAAAAAAAAATTGAAACCCTCACTTTTTTGAGGAAAAAATATGGGTTTCATTTGAAATCATGTATTTAGTAATTATAAGTTATGACATTATTTTTAAGAGTTGAATGAACTAAATTTTCTAAAAAAAAAAATTTTGGGGGATTTTTCTTTTTTTTTTTTTAATTAATTTCTGAATAAAAAATTAAAAAAAAAAAATTTTTTTTGAGAAAAATCAAAAATTTCCATAGAAGTTGTAGAACACTTGTTTTTACATAACATATAAAAAATCTAGAAAACTGTTGGTGAGAGTGTGAAGTGTTTGTTTCAAACAATAAAAAATTCACACTTAAGTAGCCGTATCGTGCCGATACAGTACGATATTGCACGATACCTTCGATACGTACCGATACGGTACCGATACTCTCGGAAATTTTTAGATTTTCAAAAGTTTGTATCGTAGAGTATCGTACATATCGATACCGATATGGTACGGCACGATACGATACGTACGATACGCCGATACACAAAAAGAGGCCCAAAATTCCCCGTAACATATCGGTATGTATCGTGCCGATGCCTACCAATACGGATACATATCGGCCGATACGGCACGATACGCACCAATACTTAAAACCATGTTATGGGTTTAATACACATTTTCAAATCCAATTCTTTTTTATTTTCTTGATTCATACTACATTCTAGAACCAGAATCTATTCCTACGGAACAAAAGTTAAGTGTTAGATTATGTGACAAGTATTAAAAGTGTTTAATTAAAAATGTAATTCAAGTGGCAATGAAAATTTCAGATATCTAGGGTTCATTTCTTGCTTAGAGAAGATATCAAACATAAATAATAGAGGATTAAGAAAAGGACAAAAAAAATTTACTTGTTATTTATTGGTGCTCCTTTTTGTAAGTGCGGTCCGCCTTACTGGAAGAGGAAAATAGACAAGAGGCAATCGATATATAAGAACGTGTTAATACTGTTGATGATCTGGAGAATATCAGGAAAAATCATGCAAAAGTTAAAAATGGGTCCCACTATTTTTTAAAGGACAAACCACGTAACCGCCTCGATTAAAACGAGGTAAGCTAAAGCTTTCCTTATCTTTATGACTTTATTATCTAAGGAATCTCCTTTTGTGTTACTTGTCTTACTTACCATCAATATTAGTCTAAATAAGATTAAGTGTCACATTCATTCATATTTGCTATGTATAATTATTGTCCATTGTGAAGTGTGAATTGTGATTTACTTCTTACATAAAAAAAAATCAAAAAAGGGGAAATGAATGCTCTCTCATTACACAGCTTTTGTTCTTATACGGCGGTGAATGGTGCCCCCAATTTGTTTATGCTCATGTCTGCCCTTCAATGATCTTTCAGTTGGTACAAGAGTATGAGAGAGTTTTAAAAAACTATAATTTACTATTGATACGACATGACCACTTTAACCAAGGTCTCTTAATTAGGTATTGATATTAGTTCTTGTATCATTTTTTGTCGATATTGCTATTGATACAATTGATCATGTTGAACTAAATCAGATTGTTTTACCTTCTAAAATACCGTTACCTTACTCTTTTTGGACCATTTTATCTTTCTCTATAATGATATCACTACTATGACGTTGTATTATATCGGCAATGTGTATCAATAAAATTGATATCTTGGACCGTGACCTTAACACTCAGGCGTCTGGGTTGATCCAACTTAGATCAATTATAGAATTGGTATTTGAATGCCCTAATATTAATTTTATTGATATTGGCCAATGGATGAATGTTTGAAGTTTTGAATTGTATGCATTCAAGAATTGTTTTTCTTCCTCTTCTTCTTCTAATGGGTATCGAGTCCTTTGACCTAACTAGTCTCGTAGGCCTATACTGACCCCACAACCGCATAATGAGTGACCCTAAAAAGGTAAGAAGAGTTTAACTCAAAATCACATATTTCTTGAGGCGATGGTCCCTTGCCAATTCGAGTACCCTTTTAGGGTTGAAAGAGAATTTTTTTTCTTCTTTTATTTATTTATTTATTCTTAATTAGACCCCATAAAAATTGGATACCTTTTATTTTGAAGTGCTGAGCTGCCCCTTGGGGTTAGTAAGCAAAATTTTCTTTCTCTCGCAAGTCCGAACCAAATGTTAATAAACTATTTGAATGAGATAAGTGCCTAATAAGAAGAGTGAGGCATAAATACTAAGAAAATGACGATTGATCACAACAATCCATAATAATAATTTAATTTATTTATTTTTGGGTAAAGCAACAATCAATAATAATGAGAGAAAGGGCAGTAGGTAGGGGATACACTTACCGTTACCGTTACCGTTTCCGTTACTCTTGTCTGTTATGGTCCCTCAATTTTTCTTCCTTGTACTTGCACTAATGAATATCTCTGATCAGATTAACAGTTCCTGATCTGTCACGTGTTTTTTAAATTTTTACCCAAAAAAACGTGTTTTCATAGCCAATGGTTGCGTGGATTGAGTGTCCGAAGTCCCACCCATTCAATGGCTGGGACGATTTGGATACGTATCTTTTTAAGTGTTGGAATATATATCTAAATAGTTCATCGGTTGGATAGGTGGGAGGTAAAAGATTGAATGCCGTCTATATTGTTTAAGAGGAGTCAGATTCAGTTTGTAGGGCTTAATGAAGAGATCAATAAAGAGTCATTTGGACCATGGTTTTTAATATCATATCAGATCCATCAACATCATCTTGGATCAGTATGGCTCGAGATTGATCCCTGATTCGATACTGATCCATTGGTGAGGTATTGGGTAAAATAGTTCAAAATATCATATATATATTTTTTTTGAGAAATAGGAGTAAATCCATCTGATCTAATCAATCTAAATCTGATCGATATCGATGAGGACCAATCCCAAGATTGATCCTGAGTTTTAAGACCTTTGTTTAGACCCATGGTATCATATCAACGTATCAATCCAGATAGATTGACATCGGCAAACCTTGTTACTGGTATGGCACTAATATAATAATTTTTTAACATCTTTTGATCTAAAATTGGACCGATTCAATCGAGATATATATATATATATATATTTGTTTTTTATTTTTGTGATTTGAAAGGTTTGGAGCCAATCTGGACGAAAGGATTGCAGCTGTTCTTCAACTTGACCTAATTAATCTAAGATTATCCATGTGAATTTATGACTATTAACTTTGGAATCAAATTTTCCTCCATCCATTTTGAAGGAGGAATTCGTTCGCTTATGACATTAACAGAAGTGGTATGGATTTTATAATGATTTGGTGTATATTTCAAACTTTCAACTACTAGCAAATAGAGAAATAATGATCATAAATTCGTGAGGGTTTTCAACACAATGAAAATTGTCTTCTTATTACTGTGCATTTTTTGCTATTAGATGAGTTGTGGACCTTTCTAAAGTGGAAATCCCGTCTCTATTGATGCTTCAATTTGTTTTCATTGGCCCCCCATTGACACAAGGGTCACTCTTCCTTTATATACAATGAATGTTTTTCAAGGTTTTACCTCAAACGAATCTCTTAAAGAGAGTGTGAAGGGTTTGAAGGAACTTAAACTTTGAAAAAGCCTACATCTTAGGTAAGTCAATGATAGTGATCTTCAATTTTTGGACGGTGGGACACATATCGATATCAGGCGCGACAAATATTGATACAAATTGGCCGATACACCCGATCTGATACTATTTTTTTTTTTAAACCATGGGTGGGGATTGGACCGATCTTATGAGAAACTTTGAAATTGTTTATGATCACCTTGAGCAGTGAACACTACATATATAAATGTAGTCTTTCCTCTAACATTGATTCTATATAGGAGAAAACTTAAGGAGGCTGCTAGAGTTGGAGTGTGGCAAACGCGACAAAGATTTGTGTTTTGTAAGACAAAAACCAACCAAAGCAACCAATGGAGAGACATCCAATATTATGTCAAATGCACGGATGTGCTAATTTAGTAAAGTGGACATTCCCAAAACCAATGTGAGAAATGTGGGCTGCTCATGAGAATGACATTTGACTTCAGCTTCCAGATCACCCCCTCCCTACGTCAATTTCCAAAGCATTTCAACTTCAAATATGTCTTGTCCTTGACATACTCTCTCTCTCTCTCTCTCTCTCAAAGAAATCGCAGCAATTGCAACACATCTAATTGAAGTGAAAAAAAAAATTGTTATTTTTGGGTGGCCGGCATGAGTGATCTAGCAGTTTAAGAGACCTATGATCTCAATCTGATTTTCTTAATCCATCTTGAGAGTCTTATCATTTCAAAATTAATGGAAGAGAGTAATAAAGTCCACTTGAGGTAAGTAATTAATAAAATTAATATTGAATTAGTGATGAAAGTATGAAACAACTTATAAATATAAATAAATTTAATGTTGCTAAAATAAGGATATTGAGATAAATAAGTGAACAAACTAGCGCTAATTTAAGAGTAGCTCTGAACATGATCAGTCGCCAAAAAATCATTTGAGGTGACATGGACATATCAGAGGCCTTTGAATGCTCCGGTAGAGAGAGATAATATGATTGACATCGAAGGAACCAAAAGAAAAGGTAGGCCTAAAATGACTCTAGGGGAAATAGAGAAAAAACATGCATAACATAGAAATAGTAACAAGCATGGCATTGAGTAGAGCTGATTGAAGAAAAATGATCCATGTAACCAACCCCATTTTTTAAGGGTGTTCCATGGTAGTGATCATAGCCCCATGTCAAAGCCCTCCATACTACAAGCGGCACTTCCATAGGACCAATGAGCGATAGTGGGGTGTGCAAACTCGAACTCACAACCAGCCGACCGATCAATAATGAAGCAAGGGCTTCCTTCCATTAGGCTACCAACCCTATTGGCAACCCCATTTAGTTGAGATAGAGCTAAGTTAAATTGTATTTCAAAAGGCAAAAGAACGTTGTACGTCTAGTGTTCCCACACATACCCTATTTTCAGAGGTTGTGAAATGATGCTCACAACCGCCTAAAAGTAGGGGATGTGTCTGGGCATGGGAAAAACTAGATAGACAGTGTTCCTCCTCCCATTTAAAAATTATCAAATTCTTGAAACTACCTTTAAAGAGGTATCCATTTCATTAATTGATGTAACTTTTTCCCTAAATTTACCATGCATGGATGATGTAGCCAACATATCAAATCCCTACAACCTCGGGTGTTTTAATTAGTGTTAACAGATCAAATGCGAGTTTGGTTCAAGAAAATATTGGCAACCCTTTCCTTTCACTTTACAAGGTCACACCCCAAGTATAAAGGGAAATTGTTCTTTGTTTGGAAGTGCTCCGTATGTTTATCTCTCTCCTCTCCTAAATAAGGGGCAAGGATGTCTCTTTTCATAGAGAAAGAGAGATACATGGGAGCATTGGCATAGCTCACATTCTCGGACATAGGTTTTTTTTTTCTTATATAAAAGATCCCCACAATGCCAGAGTGATATAAATCCTTCCCACATCCTCTCACACAGTGAGCCATGGAATCCCACATTAACACTCTCTTCTCAAGCAAGATGTAAGCCCCCTACTGAATGAATACGTCTCCTGCCATTAAATTAACATCCTTATAGTTGCTTAACTACGCTCTACAAAATCCAAACTGTTGCAAGAAGTTTCAAGTTTCCTCTGGCTGCAGGAGGCTTCCCTCTCTTGGCTGATACCTTCTTTTGGAAAGTTGTTAATTACTCTCATGATCTTAGCTAAAGAAAAGAAAAGAAAACATAATTAGAAAAAAATGATGAGCAGTTAAGTTCACTAATGAAGAATTAATGTCTTATCTTTCTCCACTTTTTTCAGAAAAAACAATTTTTTTTTTCTTTTCTTTTCATGATTTCCAAACAGCCTGAGAAA
>NC_056570.1:10708-114325 GCF_013358625.1 Macadamia integrifolia | reverse complement strand
TTTTTTGGGGGTGGTGGTGGGGTGGGGGTTGGGTGGGGGGTGTTGGGGGTGGTTCCTATGCTAAGGAAGTTGAAAGCTCCTGCTTGGCCATTAGCTTCCAGGTGTGAATGCCTATCAAAGGTTTGTTTGTTGGAGTAAACAATTTTCTGAGAAAATGATTCTGCAGAGACTATTCCAATACTTCACTGATTTCACACCCCCAACCCTCACCCCCTCTTTTACATCAGTAACTTAGCTTAGCATTCAAAAACTCAAGTTCTTTCACCAACCAAAGTAACCTAAATTTTCCAATTTTAAAGACAAGTAGCAGCTTCTAATACTCCACAAACATTAAGGCCTCAATATGCACATATACAATTACATTCCCAGACTCGAGCAACCATCTTATGCCCAAGCCTCACCACCCCGTCCCCTACTATTTACAACGTCAAGATTTCCAGGCTTTTTTATTGGCTTACTCAGTTGAAAGACTGGATGCCTGCAGAGCTTCTTCACTCCTTTTCTCAAGCTCAGCCAATCCGAGAACCCTTCAACATCCTCACTACTGTAACCACCTCTATAGTCATTCTCAACAGTCCTGATGTCACACTTTACATGTGTGTCATTCCAGGAAGCAGATTCATGTTCAACATCAGACTCACTGTCGGTATGGCTTCCGAGAATGTTATGTGATACAATATTCCCATCACCAACACTAACACCAATTGTTGCCTTCAAGGATCTGCCATCAGTTTCCCTGCTCAGCTTTGGTAAAGGGGGTTCATCCTTCTCGTTTGGAGAGCAAGAAGATGATAATCTGGCCTCAGAAAGTGATTCTTCTCTCTCACGGATGGCTTTCAAGATCAGTGTCTTCAGAAAGTTCATTACTTGAACTGCATGGATCAGTGCAGTTAAGGGATCTGCCATCTGGTAAGGGAAAAAGTAATTAATTATTTATGTCAAATAAAAAACAGATGCATCTCAGACTGGAAGAGAAAGAATCTTTAACATGAACTCCCACCCTGGACATAACTGCAGTGGACACTGCAGGTTGGAAAGCCTTGCATGCAATGGTTTTCCCATATAGGAGCTCTAATGTCAAAAAACAACTTTATTGATGGTCAAATTCATCTAATCAATATAAATTACCATATATTGCTAAATGGAATCCATCGGATGGTGGATCCAGATTCCATCATCCAGCAATGTTGCACTGTATGGTCAGTTACAGTAACTACCAACAGCATCTCCAAAGGGAATTTTCCAAGTACATGGGATGGGTTAAAATGAAAAAATCAATAACCTGTGTCATGTTGGGTGCAAAAACCAGAGCAATGTTGCGAGCATTCATCTTGTTCTGATGCTCATGCTGCACAACATCTGACATGAGATTGATGGCCCAGTCGAGCAAAGCAGCTTCCGTGGGTGGCAGTAATTTTACAAGTCGGGTGTAATCTTCTTCTGCGTTGCAGTGCATTACCTGATCTGGCGTAAGACAGTCGAGTACCCCTGTTGGGAGTTCTCTAAACCATGCCTATTGAGCATCAAAAGATTCAAACTGATCAATAAAAATAATGGTTACACCACAGAAGGAATCAGAGTACACCACCAAGAACCTTCTATTCACTGAATAGATGCACATGCACATGAGAATTAAGCTCTCAAAAGAATGGGAACCAAAAATAATTAATTAAAAACTTTGCAAGACCTGAATTCAAAAATTCTAATAATAGATGCAATGACCCCACCACCTAGGTAAAAGAATCACTTGAAACAGACAGTTGGACGTTTATTGTTTCACTGTTTGGCACTATTTGCACATTGATAAAAAAAAACAATGAAGCAAAGAATCCCACTACATTAACAAAAAACATGGCTCTGCTGAAAATTTGGTATGGCACCTCCAGATTTTATCTCTTTATAATTTTCCTTCCACTTTTCCCTTACAGTATGTGTGCTAAAACTGGCATGAGTTCTATCTTCTTCCATAGAAAGTTCAACTAGCAAGATAACACCGTAAATTTATTTACATCTTACATCCTTCTCATTGTTTACAGCAATATAATACCTAGACATATGGAAATAAATATTTTCTTCCACATTATGCAATGCCAGTCCCCACGGACCCTGTGCATGGGGTTCACCAAAATCCAATGCTTTATTTTTATGCCTCTATGAGATTCTGATACAGAGGTGCATATCAGTGCAACATGGGACTAGAATGTCGAGCTGTCCACTAATGCTAATTATTGATTATTATGGTTCATTGCATAGTATTAAAGATTGGAATTGGATCAGTCGGATCCAATCTAGTATATACGGTAGATCAGCCTATCCACCCATGTATGGGTTGTTTCTCCTTGGATTAGCCCAATTCTTTGTTTGGATTTTCTGATCCTGAACAATCAAGATCAGCATTACCCTGGGCTGCCTAATATTTGCATGAAGTGAATGCATTCAGAGTCTCCAACCAGGCTGAACACAGATTCCCACAATCATCATTTGTGCCAAAAAAGTATATCAAGACACTAGAAAAGGTTTTGAAATTTCTAATGACTACCTTTATCAAACCTGCCAAACAATGCACATCAATTCCATGCGGTACAACACCCTTGTTTAGCTGGTCGCGGACATACTCCTCTTGGCTATTCTCAGCAGCGATTCGGAATATCCCTTCCGCCTTTAAGCACAACAGGTATGAATACAAATCCATAATGAGAAATAGAGTTATGTTACTGTTTAGTAGTTCCAAACAAAACAAAGACATACTTGAAGGCCTCCTTCCAAATACAAGCGTCTTTGCATCATGAGAAGTATTGTTGGTACACTGTTTCCTCTGTGATCATAGGAGCATTGCATAGACTCGGCAGAGACTCCAAATACACTTGCACTGGACAAGAGAGGAAAAAGAATGAGTCCAAGAACATCAACTAGGAAGAATTTTACCAAAGGAGCTCGAATACGGTTGAAAAGATCCATTCTATTTCGAAGGCACAAGGAAAAGACAAAATGAAGAGAAAAACCAAAAATACACTAATCTCAGTCAAGAAGGCCAAGTTTTGGACTCTGAAACAATTTCTAGCCTATTCATTATCATTATGCATGATCTCATAATCAATAATCAAGTACACAAGTCCCTTATTTCAAGTTTCCACTAAGCCTACCGAAATTCACCAACCCAAAATGCAAGATTAACAAATAGAAAACCATTCACAACACATAATTGACAGAGTTCTAAAAATTTAAACAAAGATCCTGCTATTGAAAACTAAATGGAATTACACCATCTTGACAAATAAATTCAAATCATTGATCAAACTCTACCAGCATGACCAAATCAGAGATAATTGGTCAGAAGAACAGACAATTTTCCTGCTGCAACCTATGAGGAAAAGTAAGAAATTGATACAATAACCATAAAAATGGTAAGGAAGCAGTTCAGAATGTGTTAAGAGCCTCCTCAACTTCACTCCTAGTGTAAACCTGTAAAATTAGAGCATTTATGGGGATCCCTTCAAGATATACCAGCTTTTTTCCCTAAATGTCCTGGTGATGGATTGAAGATTTAACCTTTTTAAGGCAAGGCGTAGAACTACAAGCCTAAGCTGATCTTAATCATATTATTGATATAGCCTATTCCTACTAGACCATATTAGTCATTCACATCATGGAAATGGTATCGAAAATATTACATACAAATGCCATTGTCATTTCTTTTACTCTATCTCATTAGTTAGATTTCACATCCTCAACTCTTATTGATCAGTGGAAAAAGAATGCAAGGATAGAAATTGAATCACATTATCCCTTCTACCCCTGGACATTTTATTTTCTTTTCCATTAATCTTTCTAAGACCACAAGAAAGAATTGCTCTTGATCAATAAGGGAACAGTAAAATTAAACAAGAAGAAAAGGCGAAATATCATGTCCAGCTGAGCGTATCTTTTGGCTAGGAAATATTTTAGGTTGGACCTGTTGAAAACTGTAATGGTTGGTCCAATTCTCTGAATGTGAGAAAGAGGCTAACTGTCAAACATGACCACTGTCGAGGAAAACAATCTTTCCACCTACCTTTCTTCTTTTGACAAAAAGAACAACCCAATACAAGGAACACAAGAGAAAGCACATTCTCCTTCTCTTTCTTAGTTGTACTTAAAACTTATCTTGCTATATATATATATATATATATAAAGAGGTACAAACCTTAGAAGACGTGAGAGTGGATCAGTGGAAGACTTTCAATTCACAATGCCTTACCATGTGGGTCCCCCTCATTAAAGAGAAAAGGATCCCGACAAACTCCCTGTTCAATTCACGAGAAGGGATCTCCTAAACCTGTCGTGTCAACATTTGTGTATCCCTACAACATAGGCTTTGCCCCAAACTTCATACATTGTATGAGTGCCCACTACATAATGTTAATCCTACAATGTGATTCCTTTGCCTCTGCAAATGGCTTACTTACTTCATTCTTGACCCTGCGCATCCTCAATATGTGTAGCATTCAATATGCACCACTATCTGTGCATGGACCATTCCATATACACCATTATCTATGAATTTTGCAGTCTTTGTGTGCCATTATGTGCAGCGCTAGTCCCTCAAATGAACAACTCTCAATCGTGGAATGGATCCAACTTTGCAATTTGCACCGGTTATTGGTACTTCCATCATGCAGCTACTCCACTTGCATGGCTTCAATGTTCATCAGCCTTTGCTTCTTCAAAGCATTCTGGTTCACCTGCATATATTGATGTGGTAGAACTATGGTGACAGTTGTTGCTCCTTGATAGATTTTCTAATCAACTGAGGTTCAATTGGTGGTTCTTGAGGGCGTTGCTCCCCTTGTTCATATCACCTATTCCATCACCACCTGCATCTCAATTTTCTTGTTGTACATCTCCCCTATAATGTGTTATGGGAGGAGGGTCTAGAACAAGATCGATGAGGTTATAAGTATGAAGAATTTGTTGAGGAGGTGTGGCAAGATTTTCCACTATCTGAAAAGATAATAATATCACCATTTGAGTAGAAAACAACAATGTATTTCTCATCTATCTTTTCCTCTTCCTCTTTTTGACTATCTTTTGAGCTTCTTGCACTCTTTTTCATATAACCTTTATTTTTTGCAGTAGTGGCATTTAATCTCTTTCCTTGACTTTACTTCTCCCCTAGTTTCTTGTGACAAATGCTTTGTTGTTGAGGTGAGTCCAAGAATTTCCTTCTTGTCTCTTCATCTAAGAGACTTCCTATCATTTAACTCACTGCGAGCACCACATCTAATGCAAATCACTAAGTGTCCCCCAGCTATCGGGTAACGAGCAGAGGAGTAAAAAGATTTATAACTTATAATGAAAGCACCATCTTCATAGGCAAGAGCTGACTCACAATACTCTACGCCTCATTCAAATTTCTACGACTAAGCTTCTCTCTCTGTACTTTAGACTCACAAGCTTTCTTGATGCTTTTGTATCAAGAAAGCTTTGTTGCCAATAGTCCTCCTTTTCTATAACCCTTCTGTTTCTTCCGCAATGAATATGTTGACGTCATTGTGGATACGTGAGGGAAAATGATCTCATCCAGAAATTATCGAATAAATCAACGGTTTATCGATTTAAGGTCTTTCATTCAGCATAAGACTTTTTTTTTAGTTTCGTTGTATCACCCTTTACGAGTACGTACATTTCCTTGCAATAGAACAAGTTAGCCATCTTCGCTTGCTATATTATCTAGTTGTTTCCATTAAAGCTAATCATTTGTGTTGTAGTGTTTCCCTCCATCGTTTACACATTATTTCAAGACACTTGCTCTAATACCACTTGTTGGGGGGGGGGGGGGGTTTTTTCCTTTCTGTGTAAATAATGGAGATATACAACAATAACCAAGTATGCACAAAATAAATAAATACAACGAAACAAATCAAGCCATATGCAAAAGAACACACCAATTTTAATTTGGAAAACCCTTCTTAAGGCAAAAGGGAAAATCCACAGGATTTCCAGGATGAAGAATGAAGTGAGTAAACCGTTTGTAGAGGCAAAGGAACTACACTGTAGGCAAATGCGGTGTCACTCTGACAATGTGAGAAGTTAAGTCTCTGTCATGGTGAAAATCTTGTGTTGTAGGGATACATAGTTGTTGACATGGCAGGTTTGTGATATCCCTTCTTGTAAGTCAAGGGAATTCTTTCACTCACACGTCTTCTCAAGTCTTTACCTCTTTATCTATCTATAATATATAAATATAAAAAATAAGCAAAATAAGTTAAGTACAAAATTTTCTTTTTCTCCAGTTTTGTTTCTCCCTCACCTCACCTCACCTCCTGATTTCCCTTTTATAAAAAAGGGAGTGAAGTCGTGGGGTTTTTCTAACCGTCTTTTATGTTATGTGATTTTTGTATGTGTTTGTCGTTTCTCCCATTTCATATTTCCACAAGCGTAAGTGGATAAGAAAGAGAAGGAGAAGGTGTTCTCTCTTGCGTTACTCGTATTGGGTGACAAAGAAGAAGGGAGATGGGAAAGGAAGTTGCTTTCCCTAACAAGTGGTATAAGATTCGGGTCGTGTCACCTCCAATGAGCCTCCTATCGGGGTTCCTCCTCATGTATGGAAGGGGGATCCACCTATTGACCAAGACCACCCCCTTGTCTTTAGCCTCAAGTCACTTGGTCAATAACTTATAAAGACCCTTTCTTTGGCCTCAAGTCATTGACCAATATTTTATTATACATAAATGCTTTGTGAGGAAGAAAAAAATGTAAGCGTACAAACCCCACCTTCTCATTTCTTGTGATTGATTCCACGGACAAAATTTTCGTTTTCGATCTTGAGACGAAGTTTGGTTCTTCACATTTATTGTTCTTGTGTATGAGACAAAAGAATCTTTTGAGTGTTTTTGAGTGCTCATCATATGAGGATCGTGTCGTGGCAGTGTTTTCTTTGTCGAAGGAAGAAGGGATGATATTCTAATTTCTCCCGATCAATCACATTCGGATTTGAGGTGAGGATTTTGTATACTATTGTTAATCCACCTTTTTTTTTTTTAAATCCTGCAAGGGTTTGTTCTTGATGTTTTGTTAGCCTCTAATATTGTTTAAAGAGGAGATCTTGTAACCCCATTATTATTATAGTAGAAGTTTGACCAGGACGAGGCCCTGTGGTTTTTCCCTTTGGCCTTAAAAGGGTTTTCCACATTAAAAATTGGTGTGTGCTTTTGCAGTTTAGGTTGATTTGTTTTAGTATTATTATTCTGCACATATTTTGTTGTCGTTGTCCATTAATTTTCACACAAGTGGGACAAGGTCATTTTTCCCAACATCTTGGGAATGGAAAAAATCTATTGGGGAAGATCTCAATTTGTTGGTTTTTAATAAGTTTTCAAAACATCAAGCTCCCTTGAGCTCTTTCTTCTTGTCCTTTATACCTTAGTTCTTTTGAGGTTACTTGGCAAGTGGAGTGTGTGCTTTCTATTTAGTCCCATGTTGGAAACTTGAGAAAGTTAGATGGGTATATGTATAGGGATTGGTCTTTAAAAGATATAAGGTCCATTCTAGAGATGTATCGAGGATAGGCAAATTGCTATTTTTATAATTTAATATTTATATTATTAGTAGTTATTGGGTAGTTTTATAGGAGTTTTAGTTAATGGGGGAAGTGTTGTACGTGGATGAGAGGAGTTGTAACTACTTGAATTTCTATTTAAGAAGAGGTCATGGCTTCCTCCCAATTAGCCGAAACCCCAAGCTTGGTCAGTAAAGTGACTTATCTATTTATTTTCCTATTTTATTTCCTAATTCCTACTTTATCTCTCCCTCTTTCCCTATTTTATCTATCCTCCCTGCTGCGCACGTATCAAGTGGTATCAGAGCCAAAAAAATGATGGTGGAGGAGTTTTCTTGATCGAGTTGGGAGTCCCTTCATCAACGTGGGTTTCACCTCTCCATCCAACAACAACAATTGAACAGAGAGGAAAAGACCTTGAAAGTTCAAATTTGCAGAAGCGGTCTTGAGGACAAAACCAATTTTAGGGGGATGGATTGTTACGTATGTGGTGGATTTGTGGGTGACGTGGCATGGGTGTTGTGTATTTGTAGTTATTTTTATAATTTAATATTTATGTTATTAGTAGTTATTGGGTAGTTTTATAGGAGTTTTAGTTAATGGGGGAAGTGTTATACGTGGATGAGAGTTGTAACTACTTGAATTTCTATTTAAGTAGGGATTACTTTCAAGGAAGGATAGACTTGAATGACAATTGGTTCTATGTTTTCTCTGTTTTGAAAACGAGGTCATGGCTTCCTCCTTAAGGCCAAAAGGTACCTCCCAATTAGCCGAGACCCTAGCTTGGTCAGTAAAGCAACTTATCTATCTATTTTCCTATCTTATTTTATCTCTCCTTTCCCTATTTTATCTATCCTCCCTGCTGCGCACGTATCAAAGAGACTCCTAGGAAAAGAGGATAGGGAAATTGCTCCACTCAAGCTGAATCAGAGTAGATTTTTCATTTTTTTGGTAAATTAGAATATGAGATTCATTCTTCTCTACCTAGAGTATAAATTTGGGCAGTGCGTACAAGTGTGCAGACTAGGGAGGACAAATCATACGACAAGAATCACAGGATTCCAGATGAACTCATAAGCAAATAAAACAGAGGTAGAGAGAGAGAGAGAGAATTGGGGAGTACTAACCTGGCACTGGGGACCCTCCTGGGAACCTCGGGCTCGAACTCAGTGGGCAAACCAAGAAAACCGTTGAATCGATCAAAAGTAACGTGGGAGACATGGCGTACATCAACCGGCCAGCTGATATCCATGGAATCAATATCCTCCCTCTCAACACTACAGGTGGCCAACGACTTTCTCAGCGCTGCAACCAAAATCGCCAGAACTGGGAACTGGTGATGCTCTTTGCTACTACTATTCCGCTCACTCCCTCCCGCAGTGACTATCAATGGAGTGGATATCGTTCTCGTATAACACCCATCCCTTTCTTCTTCTTCTTCTTCATCGTAGTCGGCTTCTTCGAACTCCTCCTCCTCCTCCTCCTCTTCTTCCTCTTCCTCTTCTTCATCTTCACTGTTAGTGAGATATAGAGAAGGACTCAACGGAGAGGAATTCAAACCCATAACCCCTCCAAGTTCACAAGACTTGGATCTGAAGAGTTGAGTCATTATTAAACGGCCACTAAAAACAGAGGAACAGAGAAGTAGCAAAATGAGAAGTGGGATTCCGAAAAGAAACACGTAATGGGATTGGTATTATGGTATTATTGGGAATCTGGGATGGTGGATTTGGTGAAGGAAGTTAGCAGAAACAAAAGTATAGTAAGAAGAAGAAAGGTTGCAATTGCTCAAGTTGGGATGGTGAATGATTGATCAACCAAACCAAACCAAAACCAAATCAGACGAGACGAGACAAAGAAGAAGAACAACAGCTGGTGGGTTTTGAGATTTATGGCGTGGATGATTGAGACGTATCACTCTTTTGATCTTTCCTTTCAAGAGAGAGAAGTGGAATCGCCCGCTCGTGAAACGGCAGGGACAACACTACACAACTGCATCATATGTGTTTGTTTGTTTGTCTGTTTGATAGTTTTGGAAGTTATACCCTATCCATCTTCAACTCTATGAAGTAGAGACTCAAACAACTGTGAATACTAACTAACCAGAGTGACCACTGGACCAGTGTGTAAAGGTGAAAGGTCAGCCTCTCCACCATCTGGAGGTCCCCAGAGTCGCAGCCCCCAGCAGCCCCAGGTATGTCTAGTTCTAACCAACCATGTACTTTTCTACTATACTACTACTTCGTCGCCTCTGTCTGGTTACATGTGGGTGGCCACAACTCACAAGGGCACATGATGTTATGCTCCTGCAACTGTCCCACTGTTTGAGCATCGCTGGCAATGGCCCAAAGATAAACTGTCCAAATGTCTCGGCGTCGCTGGCAATGGACCTTAGATAAGTGGAAAAAAATCGAGTGTAATTTCAATCTCGTACAATTCCGTGCAATACCATTTTTAGGCGGTGACACGTGTATTGATACCAATACAATGATCCAGATCTGATTTAAATGCCTTTTCACTGATTTAATGTTTTATTAATTGTACCAGATCTGGGCCATTATATTGGTATCAATACACGTGTCACCGTCTGAAGGTGATATTGCACAGAATTGTACAATATCGGAATTGCAGACGATTTCAACCCTTAGATAAGTATGTATGAGACGTAGACCAGGTTCATGACGCCTGTTCGGGCTTTGGACACCCCCAACCCTCTCTCTCTCTCTCATGCACATGTCGAAGCGAGGCCTCCACTGCTCCTGCATCATATTCTTTAGTTTGTAACAAGAGAATGGCACAAAAACAAGGGGACCACTTTGCTCTCCCCACTTATTACTTTTCTTTATACAAAGACAATTTAAAAATTTTAAAAATATATATAAAAAATAAAAAATAAAACAATGGGAGTGGGGTTCCTTTATGCTCATGATAGTTTAATCGAAGTTTTGGATATATTGTTTACATCATCATCTAATTATAATTAAATTTATAAAAAAAATTAAATATATTATAATATTTTTTATAGAATATTAATAAAATATATTTTAAAAAAATCTTATATACAAAGTCATACAATCGAATTAAGCCACCAAATTTGTTAAATAGCATATTTAAAGGCAATCCTTATTTAATGGTTCAATTGGTGATCATTAGTCCAAGTGGCAAAAAGAGCTGGAAAAAGTACCAAAAAGGATTCAAGTGAGGGCATGGTGGAATCATCATATTCCATTATGTAATGGGCTATGAGGTTGGAAACTTGGGATCCTTTGTGTTTGATGATTATGGACATCTTCATATGATGGCTACTAGTTTTCCCTAGTTTAGCAATTGTTGGGGAAGCTTTGACTATTAAATTGGGGTTGGAAACTGCTATTGATGATGGGCTTTGTAGGGTCGTATTCCATTTGGATTGCCAAGTTTTGCTCAATTACCTTTCGGATGACTTGTCTTCACTTCAAGTTGAGGTCTCTACTATCTTGTTGGACGTTAGACTTCTTGTCCAACCTTGATTTCTACTATTTTTCTTCTGCATGTAGAGATGTCATGGTTATGGCTTATGCCTATACTATTTCAAAAGGAGTGTTATCCTACCCTCCCTTGGCTTTGTGAAAGAGAGCTCTTATCTGGATGACCCCTTCAAAATTGTACTTACCTTTTACCTAATGAGGCTTTATAAATTTTCCCGCTTACAGGGTTTTTGGTGCCAAAAAAAAAAAAGAGATAGAGAAAATCTAATTTGGGCAAGGGAAAATGAACACTTCCTAGGATGAGGGCGAAATGACACCCTCACCTCTGTGAAATACAAAGCCCCCGTCATGTTGATGCCCATGTGCCCATGTGCGTCCCCTCATTGCCCAGCTCTAGTGTAGGGGTCACACAACCAGGGAGCATTCCTTACCCCTGTGGAAGAATGTTTCTTTGAACCGTCGGGGCAAGGTACTCTTAACGTACACTATTGTATCTATCTCTCTCCTCCTCAAATGAAATAACCTCATACAATGTCCAATACTATTTTGTCATACCTCATTGGTGTCCACCTCTATGCCCTTGCTCACAAAGCCGCTCCCTTCTAACATTTAAGCAAACGTGACAACTATAAAATCCTGGATTTTGAAATTTTAGAATACAGAATTGGAAATTATGATCTCGGATCCAAGAATCACTCCTTCATACTTGTATAGAATTGGGAGAATAGCTACTCTGTATGGCTAGAAGGAAGAAGGAGGTGGTGGTGGTAGTGCTGGTGGTGAGTGAGTGCTAACGGGTGAGAAAGATTAGTTTGGTGCAAAGTTTGGTGAAGTGTGTGGGGAGTATCAAGATGATGGAACGGACCTTTCCTTCCCAAATACTCCTCCTCCGGCCCATGCAACTTTCAGCTACCGCTTCTCTTACTTAGCAATTTTTTTGCTTGCTCTGAAAGCATTTCAAGTCTCTCTTTAGCAATTTTGTGAAGCGAAGTGGAATCCTAACTAACCCTAATCCCATGAACAACTAACATTTAATGGTTGGACACTTTGCAAATTGTTGGGCTCAGGCTTGGCCTTGCATGGGGTGTGAGCCCAGCACAGATTTGGTCCATGCTCCCCTAAGTACCGGCTGCTTTGGGTGGACCGGTATAGGCCTGGGCCTAGTATATCAGTCTGTATCATCCCAATTTCATATTAAAACACCCTTTTTTTCATCAAAACAAAAACATATCCATACCAAATCAGCCGATACTTAATAGTCAGGTTTCGGTAGCCAATGGCAGTGTGCATTGAAGAATCAATAGGGGTGAGATTTTTGCCTTTCATGAGGGGGTGAGATAGTCATTTTTCCCCTCTGTGTCTGAGCACAGGGACCACGCTGCCTTTCAAGCTTCTTTTTTCCGATAATATATATATTTCTTTTGAGAAAATGATCGACACACTGCCAAGGCCTCCTACGAACCAAACCATTTGGGGAAATGGAGGGAGTGCATTTCGGTCCATAAATAGAACCACATGGTTAAGAGAGAGAGAGAGAGAGAGAGAGAGAGAGAGAGAGAAGGTGTTTACTATGGGCCAGCTTCATAAGTTTTATACAAGCTTTTGTGTTCAGTACACTTACATGTTATTTGGGCCCAAATCTGATGTCCACTTTACTCAAGTCTTAAGATTACTCAACCCTAGCCAGTCCATGGGCTGAAATCCTAGTTGAATTTCATTTGGGCAGGCCCAAGTTATTTCTCTTCTTAGTTCCGACTACTTATTCTTCACCACGAATGCATGGGAGCTAGCTAGCAGCTTTTGAAGAAGGTAGACTTGGGAAACAATGTTTTATTTCATATAGACAGATTAAGATGTCATGGAAGATACACATAAAAAAGAATGCGTGAACGTGGCATAATGAAGCATGTGATTACATACTTGTATGTGCCATGTAGTAAGGTGATGTGATCATTCTTATTGGGGATCTTGATCTCTCTGATTCTTAAACGTGCAATTCTCTCTGTGCATGTGATGTCTGTACATTTTCAAAATTCATTGGTTTAGAAGTTTTTTGGAATTCAAATTTTAACCCATCAAATGTCTTAAACATGATTTTTTTTTCTCTCTCTTGCATTGACTATCTGGGTCCCATGTGGACGATACTGTTCTTTATACCACCATTGGTGTGGCTTGGGAGATTCCCCACATGTTGGCGTCGTGGAGAATCCTCTCCCTTCAATCACATACAATCCCGTGAACTTTTAACATTCATTTTTTTAGAGAATTTCAAGGCATTATTTTCCCACTGGGCAAACTCTATTCAAGTTGAAACTTGACATACGAGCCATGTGCCTTGGAATCTATTATAGTATTTAAACTACACTACCTAGACTTTTATTATTCAAATATTCATAAGTCTTCCCATCCAATCTACCACATGACAAACAAAGTGCAAGACTAATGATGTGTTTGGTAGCCAATAGAAGAAAAGAAGAAATGAAATGGTAAGAAAATATAAAAAGTATGTATGTTTGGCTACCATTAGAAGAAAATAATTCTTATATTTTTTTTTTGTATCTTCTTATGTTTTCTTGTGTTTTTTGGCAAGATTTTTTTTTCAGCAAAAAAAAAGAACTTCACCATTTCCAAAGTGAATTTTGAAATTTAAAAAAAAATTCTCTTGGTTCATAACATACCGAGCGTTCAATTTTTTGTAATTTTTCTTTTCTTTTTTAACTTTTCTGCTCCCCCCATGCTAAGAACCCCATTGTTGATGGGCCAAGCCTGGGTTGAGACCAAATAGCCTCAGGATGGGCCTTATTTTTGTAAAAATCCAGCCTAACCTATTCCAATTGCCCAGTATCTTCATCACAATTGGCATGTAAAATGAAAGAGAATAATACAATAAGTACAGGAGAAAGTATTTTGCCACGCAATCTTTTTCATCCATTGTGATGTGACTCTATGATTGGATCTAGACACTTATATAGTGAGTTTCATTACGATTATACTGCCTCTATTTTACTTTACCAAACTACCCTTCCCTACTCCAATCCAAGAGTTAAATGTGATGCATTTAGAAATTCATTCTTCACCGTGGATGAAGGAAAACTCACCCCTTAAACAAATTAACATGTAAATTGATAATCCAGCTTGCAATTGTAGTCATATCTAGGTAGTGAAAGCATTATTCCTTGGATCAACCAAGAATCGAGGAGCTTATCTACTAGTAATTCTTTTATGAAGAAATGTTCTCTATGGGGGAGAGCAGCCTCCGCCAATGCACCTCTCTCAGGTCATTTCACATGGGGGAGGAGAGAGACAGACCGTAGCTGAGGCTGCACTCCCTCGGAGATAACACTCCCCCTTCTTTTTTAGATAGAATCTACTAATAGTTCATATCCAATTGTGTACTTTCTCGCCATCGCGCCATGTCAGCCAAAAATATCATTAAGCTCAAGAAAAAAATCCAACATAGAAATTAAAATAATAAAAAATATAGTAAAAAAAAAATTTGCATAAAAATATATATTAAGAACAAAACCATAAAGAATACAGGTTGAAGTATTAATATGGCCAAAGGGACAGGTATATCTACCAAAAAAAAAAGGGACAGGTATAAGGTATCACAATGCACGTGGTCAGTCTCCAGATTTTATAATATCTCTACTCGCATTCTTTGCATCACTTTCTATGGTATTATTAGCAAGGTCCATAATAATTTATGTAAGTTAGATCAAGGTATCGGTATCCCCGGAGACCAATACCGACATCAAACGATGGTATTGGATAATATGATCTAATAACAGACCGATATGAACATATCGATATTGCCGGAACCGATATGGGCTTCCGATACCAAAACCATAACAACCTGCCCTAAAACTGCACCAAAAGAATGCATTAGACTAATGGGCTTCTATAAGTAATGGGTCAAATAAATCCTCCCAAGAGTAGTTGAGCCCATCATTTGTCCCCACTACATTTTCACATACGCGTGTACGGTGGGAGTTTGATCCGTTTGACTATCTATCTATCCTTATTTATTTATTTATTTATTTTAATAAATAAATAAATTATTACAAAAAAAAATTATGTCTGAAAAATAATAATAATAATAATAATAAGTGGTTTTTTTTTTTTTTTTTTTTTTAAATAGACAAGATTTTTTTCTTTAGACAAGAGTTGATTAGGTTATTAGTTGATGTGTCGTTAGATATTGGCCTTTGACTTCAACCACTATGCTTCTTACCATCTTTTAAAGTGTTAAAATTAAACACTTAACTAATCAAGTCATCATGTAGAAATCATGTGATACTTCTACTGTTTACTTTATCTTAGATAAGTTCCCCACGACACCCATGTAAGGGAACTCCCCATGTCACACCAATGGCGTTATGGAGAATAGTATCATTGTTATGGGGCTCACATGGTAATGTAAAACATAGATAGATAATAAATAAATCTCATGTGATAGGGTTACAATACAATGACAATGTGAGAAATTATTTCATACATATACATAGATCATTTGACATTGACTTTAAGAGTAATTTATGCTGTGAATGGCTAAACTTGTCGTGTTATCAAAGTATTTGATCAATTCAAACCTAACTATAATAAATCATACAATCTTCCCTTCTTCTTTGGCCTTATTTGTAGTTATAGTTAGGTTGTGTTTAGTATGCAATTTTAGAATATATTTTGGGTATAAAACGCATTTTGAAGCCATAATCTATTATGAGAATGCAAACTACTAAAAGATACTATGCTCACTATATATGAATCGAACACTAATCTTCCTGTATGTTTATTTATTTATTTTTTAGCAACAAAGGATGTGGATCAGCAAAAAATATATGTGAAAGTCCTAATATCTCAACTTTCTTAGGTGTCATGTGAACTACCTAGGCATATCTGATTTGTTGACTAAAGAGAAGTGGACATCTTTTGTAGGTCATATATCAATATTTGGGTTCTAAGTCAATCGTTTGATCCATCTACTATTGCACATTTTTTTATTGTTTTTTAATGGTTTAACCCAACTTAAATTTTTTGCTTTTTTTTTTTTTTCTCTTTTGATTTAATATGTAGAAAAGTCTATCATGTCTCAGTTTGACATATAAGGTGAGGCTTTGTCAATCAAAATTTTAAATCCTACCCAATTGATCATATGATGAATAGTACAAAATAAAACCAGTGTTTCGAAAGAAAAATTAGTATGAGTAGAATAAGGATAGATGTCTCTAAATCCTTATTGTGAGTAATGGGAAGTAATGGTTATTAATCAAAGTGGATTTTAATCATGGAGTGGAGGGAGCATGTTTTTCATAATTCAAATGACCCATTTTGGTTATTTGACCTGATCAAAATGTTGTTGTATGAAAGAAAAACAATGATTTTTTTGAAAGAATAGAAGGGCCCTCATGTTTTAAGATTTCACCAAATGCGTTGAAAAAACAGAAGAAAATTGGTGGACAAAAGGAAAGGGCTTTCGCCTCATAAAGTGTGTGATTTTGAGTTCTTAGGATCACTCACATGGGGGTATTAAGTGTTATTCACTGTTATCGGTGAAGTTAAATGGTTTTCATTCAACCCCGATATGACCCGATTCATGAAATTGTGGCCGTTGTGGGGTCGTATAGGCCCGTGGGACTAGTTAAGCCGAAGGCCAAGATATCCATCGTTAGTTAAAAAAAAAAAAGGAAGAGGTCAACCACTCATTTGTAAAAAGGCCTAAGAAAAACGATGATTTTCATGAAAAGTTGGAAACAATCTCACGTTTGAAGCTTTTGATCGAAGGCATTGAAAAGACAGAAGAAGATTGAAAAGGGGAAGAGGTCAACCATTTCTTCCTTATAAAGCTCAAAGATAATAGTTTTCATGAAAAATTGGAAACAGTCTCACATATGAAGCTTTTCATTGAGTGCGTAGGAAAAATGGATTTTTTTTTTTTAATGAAAAATGGAAGATTTGGTAGAGAGGATATGAGGATGGTGATTTCATAAGAAAAAGCCTAAGAAAAACAATGTTTCCATGAAATATTGGAGAAGGTCTCACACATGAAGCTTATCATCGAGGGCATTGAAAAAAAATATGAAGGATTGGAGAAAATAGGAGAAAAGGACAGTGATTTCTTCAAAGAAAGTCTAAGAAAAACTATGACTTTCATGAAAGATGGGGAATGATCTTACCTTTGAAGGTTCGAGGAGGATTAGATGAAAAAAGGGAAAAAGGGATGATGACTTCTTCATAAGAAGACCTAAGAAAAACAATGACTCTCATGAAAGATTGGAAACGGTAACCAGTTTGTTTGGATAGGGGAAAAAGAAGACTTCTTTATAAGAAGGGTAAGAAGAGAAGGGTCCCAAAAAAACAAACAACCTAACCATTTTTTCAACTCTCCTCAGTTAGGATTTGGGAAGGAGTGTATGAGGATGACAATGATGGATGAGGGCTCACCTGCTCCTCAGCTGGAATCATTCGTCATTGGCCTTAATAATCCATTCCATTTCTGCCTTGGTAGTTAAAAAAAGGGCCCACAGCTATGGTATAAGGAGGGACTGCACCCTCTTTTGGTTTTGTAAAGTGTAACTGCTGTTTGGAAGAGAAACAAACAAATTCCGTGCATTTCTCATGTGTCTCGTCTTATCTCATTCTCATCTCAATATTTTTCAAGGCACTTTACCAATTTTTTTTTTTTTCATTTTTCAAGGCAAAAGTTTTCAATAATTAATAGTCTGTCATCCTCATCAAATTAACAATACAAGGGGACCATAAATAAATTTTGACGTGATGTAATAACTAATAAGTTTTGGATCATTTATCTGTTTGTGTGTTCTGCACGTATGATTAGATGATGACACACCTCATTTACTGTCATTAAGAGAGTTTAGAGAGGTATTTATAGAAGTAAAAAAGGAGACACATCATGACCTAATCTTACGTAAAGAGCGTAGACATATAAATATGTGATCTAGACCTATAATTAATATTTTCAACTAATAACATTGAAAGAAAAAATAACCCCTCCCAATCTAGCATAGAAATGCCCAAACTGTGTAGGCTACGAAAATACCTCACTGCTCGCTTGATGTGCGTTGAATATTCTCCCGCACACCCTCTCATTTGATCTTCTGGTCTAGTGTTTTTCATGTCAAACTGGTAGGTTTCTCTCTCCCTAACATTAATGTTGTTTGCCTTCTCTTTTATTGTATATTTCATTCTTGATCAACTTAATTTATAAATAAATATATAATAATGTTAAAAAAAAAATAGTATCATCCTGTTTTCCATTTGAGTGAAGCGAGAAAACTCAATACCAGTTCACTTGATAGATTATTATAAAATTCTACTATTTATCACTTAGGCCACCTACCACATGGGAGGTCTCGAGTTTGAATTTTCCTACTATTTGGAAACAAATTTTGTTAAACTTTTCTTAAAAATAAAAATATATAATATATATATAGCGAGAAACAAAAATGTGAGTAAAAGATCCCACTTAATCAAATTTGGTCCATGAATCTAAAAAATAGTGAGAATTCCTGATCTTTCTCAATCCGAAGATCCATGATTTGAATGTGATGTCGATTTCTTTTGATCCTTATTTCATTGATTCCTCCTATTTTTTCAATTGGAATTTGGTTATTACGATGTACGATGATACTGTTGGAATCTACGGGTTTTTTGCCTAACTCCATAATTGACATTTTTTTAGTCCTGCTGAGATGGCACCCTTTTTAATTGGCTTCATATCAATGGAATCTCTATCATACATTAACGAACTGTTGGTTCGTATGGTATATATATATATATATATATTTATATAATTACTGAGCCAAAAATCTAGCCAATTGGATTACAAAAGGGTTGGACTTCACACTTAAATGGGGGGGGGTGTTGTAAACTTAAACATAATTTTGGGTATTTTTGTTAACTGAAACATTTAGTAGGTAGTTTTTTAACATAAACATGATTTTTGGTATTTTTTTGTTAATTGAAACTTGGGATGGATAGTTTGTAAAATGAAATCCAAAAGTGGATAATCATGTAATTTTTCCTAAAATTATTGTGTTATTTATTACAAAAATGTTAAAAGAGGCCTTCCCTGTTCTCAGTCTCGACCAACAGTCTTTACAAAAAAAAAAAATCTAATTGTCAAAAAATGGGATTGAGGGGTGAATGCAAACTAGATCCTACTAATATTTAAAACAATTCAATTATTATCTAGTGATTTTCATTTAGGGGAAAAAAAACGCACTAATAAAGTTGAATAAACCAAAAGTCCAATGAAAGAGAGAAAATAAAAATGGTGGTGAGGCAAAATAGAGATTAGTGTGTAATATAAGATACAACTGCTTTCATTTATTTGGTAGTTGTCTTGAACAATGTTTGAGAAAAGGGTTTATGAGCAAAAAACTTAAGGGGGGTCCAATGGTATGTGACAAAGCGGTATCATATAGAGGAAGATAACAAGGTCATTTCATTGTGAAGAGGAGAGAGATCGATAGATACATATGCATTAGCATACCTTACTCTGAAAGCTCAAAGGACTTTTTCCAACATATATAATATATTTTGGGCAAGAGATTGGTTCATGGTCGAGTGGCCCTTACATCAGCTCGGGGGCCAATGAGAGCGCACTCATAGGCATCAACATGAATTGGATTTTTGTTTTCATGGGGGATGGGTAATGTTGCATTCCATTGTGTTTGGGTGTAGGGCAAAATAACCAAACAACTATATTTTTATTGCATATGGGTCTCTCTCTTCTTCCTCCAAAGGGTAGATTTGTCATTTCATAGGGAGAGAGAGGAGTGATAGACACAAGGAGATGCTAGCATATAGCTACACTCCGAACAACAAACATTATCCCATATTACTTTTAGGCAAAAGGTATTGCGCACAACCATGCGTGGTGCACGGTTCTTGCACAATACATTGAGTGGGGACAAAACCCTCATCAAAATGATAAATGCATATGTTATTTAACAAATCATCGACATATAAAAAGGCAAATATAACCCTTATATTTAATATACTTCATTTTTTTAACGAGAGTAAACTATAATTTGACATGTATACTCGAAAAATGTAAATCACAATGATAATATTTAATAATAATATAATAATATATTACCTTAAATTAATTTTAAAAATCTTTCATTACCTAAAAAAACAAAAAGAAAAATAAAAAAAGATAATGAAAGAAAAAGAAAGGTGTTATGAACACACCAATAGTGGTGGTGTCATATAGGCAGTCTCATTATATTATATGACCAAAAGGGAAACTTGTATCAGCCCATAAAGAAAGAGACAGAAGCAAAGGGGAGGAGGGGCTGAGGAGCAATATCTGCTTAGAACCCGAAACTCCCGTGCTTTCTCTCTCTCTCTCTACATAGAGATTCTCAAATCTCAATCCCCGAACAGATTCATGGTTTTTATACCCCAGAGATCTTTTGTCTCTCTCTCTATCTCTCTCGCTTTCTATGTTTCTGCACTTTGTATGCTTCTGTGGTCTCATTCTTTCTCGCTCTTCGCTGACACTTACTTCCTCTCACCTTCTCTTCTGGTTTTTCTTCAGTAACCTCGCTGCTGCTGCTGTTTGTTTCTCTGTCTGACTCAATTTCATTTATTCTATCACCATTTTTAACGTTTTCTTGCTCTAGATCTCTTTCTCTTTGTCTCTGCCAAAATCCGGATTCCGAAATCCTCAGATCCGTACAGAGAGAGAGAGAGAGAGAGAGAGAGAGAGAGAGAGAGAGAGAGAGAGCTTCCCATGTTAGGACTTTGACCGATCTTTCGATCTCGAAAGTCGTAGCAAAGCGATGGGGATGTGCTACGGCAAGAACATTTCCGTCGTCGTCGAAGACGACACTATCGTCCGCACCGGCGATCGTACTCAGACGCCGTCTACTTCTACTCCCGGTAATGGTGCCTTCACTGGGCGTTCAGTGAAGAACACCCCAGCTCACTCTTCTTCCAACAGCCCTTGGCGGAGTCCTTTCCCTCACGGTTCTGGTACTAGTCCTCTTCCACCTGGAATCGCTCCGTCTCCAGTGAGGTCCACTCCCCGTCGATTTTTCCGCCGACCTTTCCCTCCTCCCTCACCGGCGAAGCACATCAAGGCTTCCCTAGCCAAACGTCTTGGACCCGCAAAGCCCAAGGAAGGTCCGATCCCTGAGGATGGCGCGGAGGTTGAGCGCCCGCTTGATAAGAACTTTGGATATTCCAAGAATTTCACTGCGAAATACGAATTGGGGAAGGAGGTTGGCCGCGGGCATTTCGGTCATACGTGCTCCGCCAAAGGCAAGAAAGGAGAGCTTAAAGGTCAACTTGTTGCCGTCAAGATCATCTCCAAAGCTAAGGTGCGGTTGTGTGTCTTTTTATTATTTTCTTTGCTACTGACCAGCTGCAACTGATTGATATTCGGCGCGTCTTCATTATGACCTTCGCTATAATTTACTTGGTTCCTTAAATTAGCAAAGCTTTCATGGTAATGGTTCGTTGGCTTTACTCTTTTTCCATTCACTGGTCTGAAATAGTAAAAATGACAAAATTAGTTAACTCTCTCATCTTCCGAGCTTGGTTTTTTCCGTTAATTTTTAGACTATCAGGTGATCGTACCCTTGTGATTATTTCCTTATTCTGTGTTTGAACTTACGGAACACTCCTCACTTCTGGGGTGCCTTCTTACTCTTAATAAGGCAAAATCACTTTAATACCTTTTATCTCATTGTTCGCGATCTTGAGGACAACTCATTTCTTTGTTCATTGCACTGACACACCTAATCGTCCGGCATTGTTTATGGTTTTATTTCAAATGGTGAGGACAGTGGTTGTTCAGAGCTTAATCTTCAAGGGTGGGAAAATCTTCGTATTTGTTTTTTATGTCATACTCTCATATATGACTGAGCCCCAAATTAGATTGTGAGAGAAATTGTCAGGCTCGTCAGGAAGATTATTAAAATCTCAACTCTCAAGAGGAGATTGACAAGTTCGTTATTGCATCAAGCTATGGATGGATAGAAACGAGGGGATTGAGAATGTATTCAGTGACCATGCTGTACTCATCTTATTGGAGTGGAGTATTCTATTGGGTAATTATTGGAACATGCTGACAATGGTTGAACCGGTAGTTCTCGCTTTTTGTTTACTTGGTGTTGAGAAGTGGCATTTTGTCAGCTGCACTTCTTTGCCTATTGGCCTAAGCTAAGAAGGTGATCGGCATTTCGTAGGATGGTAATTAGGATAGATGCACATCTTGTTGAAAATTTTTGACAGAAAGAGTGAGATTAACGAAGAAATTCAAATGATCTATAGATTTCTGGAGTTTCACAAAACTAGCAACATAATGGATTGGAAAAATGAGAAAAAGCATGCAACCATGGGAACAAGATGTTGACTGTGAAACTCCTCATTGCCATATTTTGGGGATGATGATATCATCCGCTAGCATCAAACAAGAATAATATGGCAATGATCATATTCTTAGAAGGGGATTTAGAGTGGCTTGAATGATGCCCTTGCTGGGATACTAGATCTAGTGATTATTTTATAAACCCATATTATAAAAGAGATGTATTCCATACCCAAATATCCCAGGATATTTATTTGAGAGGCCTCGAGAATTCAGAACAACTGAAAGATGTGAACCAAAACCTCTGTTGTAGAGACAAAATGGGTGATAATCTGTGTGGTTGATTAACAATCGGCAAAGCACACATTTAGCATATTTGAACAAAGAGGGGGAATCAGTCATCAATCGCATCATGTTGCAAGTGACTAATATTTTGGAGGCCCAGGGATCTCCAACTTCGGACTTCTGACGTTTGTTGATTTCTTTCAACAGTAGTAGACTGTAGGTATTCTGGTTATTATCTAAGTGTGACATGGACAGAAGATAGATCTCAGGGTTGTGCATGATTCCAGCTTGTCCGTGTAGGACTTGCTGCTTGCATAACTGTATTGAAACACTCCAATAATGTTGGAGAGATACCAAAAAAGGGGATATTTCATGGTGGTTGGATTACATATTAGAAATCATAGTTATTTTTTTAATAGAACAAGGTTCATGAGCTCTTGAGCATTAGTTGAGTCTGGTAGAAGAAATAATGCACTGTTAATCCCGAACCAGTGAAAGCCAGCGATGGGATTGCTGGTCTAGGGATAGAGCCGGATTTGAAAGAAAGAACAAATAGCTAGATTTATCTGTAAAATATGATCTGAATTTGATGGATAGATTTGAGGTACTGAGAGAATCCTTCTAAGATTAGGAGTTTTAAAACCGAAAAACCATTGACTTTGATGGACTGAAAGTAATATGTAACTATGGGAATGAAAGAAATAAAAGAAAAAATAGAAAAGATATGATCCGGAATCACCATCTGGCATCTTATCTGTGGGGCTGGGGGGTTATGGGAAAGAAATAAATAATAGGAAAAATAGAAAAGATATGATCCGGAATCACCATCTGGCATCTGATCATCGGAGCTGGCATCACTACCCGATCCCAACCTGGGATCCTACTGAATCACTGCAGCAGGGAGCATTCTGATTTCTGAATTACTACAGAACCAAAAGCAGAAAGACAGATTTTTCATTCATTCAATAAATTGTTGTGTAGCTGGGCTTTGAAGCCATAAACATATCTTTATTGTGTAGATGGGCAAAATAACGCTCGCTGGTTGCGTGGCTCCTGTGCCCAGACGTGGGCCCGGGGGGTGGAATGGCACCCCCTGTTGATGCTCATGTGCGCCCTCTCATTGGCCCCTGTGTTGGTGCAGGGGCCGCATGACTAGGGAGCGTTCTTTTCCTTACATGTACTCTTAAAACTGAAAAGAGACAATGTTTAGACACCCTAAAGTCCTCCATTGACCAGCTTGTTTGGGGTCTTGTAGACTGACTTAACTACTTGATGAATAAACCCAAATAGATATGGAAACTTCCTATAGTCGACTTCTAGACTGATTGACTACTTGACAAAATAAGCCAAATAGATAAGGAAACTTCCTGCAGTCGATGACTGCTTTGGAAGTGTCCCCTTTACCCAAAAAAAAAAGAAAAAAAGGAAGTGTCCCTAACTGATGAAACACTTGCATAAAAAGACCCGACTAAAAAAAAAAAAAAAAAAAAAAAAAAAAAATTCCCCTTGTGTGGCCTAAGATGAGTTCCCCTCACTAACTAGGAAAATGAAATAGATTAGGAAACTGCTCTCTTTGGCATAGTTTATATTTATGACCTATTTATGAATAATCAATTATGATAATAGGTTTTGGGGTTATAAACAATAATCGGTTAGTGACTACTAGACATAATAGATTATGTAATGTAAAATAGGTTTGGTATGCCTAAGTGAAGAATATATTATGTATTGTATTATTGATAATATATGATATATAGTATTATAATATTGTGTGTAATATTATATGTAACAAAATCCTTCCTTTTATATCATATTATGTAATATTATAATGGGAGAGGGTTCCATGAAAGGCGGCATGGGGGCCGATGGGAGCCGATGGGAGCACTTGTGGAAGCACCACCGAGGATGGGATTTCCGCCTTTCATGAGGAGCGGGATCGCCATTTTACCCCCCTCTGTGTTTGGGCATAGGGGTCATGTTGCCTTTTAGGCTTCTCTTTCCCTATTATAATAAATTTATTATATTATAAGATACTATATTCATAGTTTGAGATCTCGGCTAGATCTCGCTAAAATCTCATTTTTTGGCTTTGGCGAGTTGAGACCATAGGCGATACTGGAAAACAACAATATCTTGCTCGAAATCTCGGTTTCTCACTGAGATTTCGGTCGGTTTCGACTCGACTCGACCAATTCACGTGATGTTTTAAACCCCATTTTGATGAGATTTCTCGCCTTTCTTGCTAGATCTCGCCTTTCTTGCTAGATCTCGCCTATCTCGTCTTGCTGTTTCACATCTACAATAGAGATTATCAACTTCAACACTAGTCACTAGGAGATTAAAGATTGACATTTTTTGACGTCTTTTAATTCCTTATGCTTATTTAAGGTGTTTTACACTTTTACTTGAATTATGTTCTAAAAGTACTAGATATTGTGTGGAATAGCCTAAGGTAGATCTGCACTATAGACTATCAACCGAGGGTTTGAAGTCAAAGTACCATTTTGGGTTTGAATTTTAAAAAACTAATGTTTCCGCTGTGTTTAGAAGGCCTAACATAGGCTAGAGTACAAGTTCTATGGGCTAACTGGGCCATTTGGCAACTGAAACCCATCTCCAAGTTTTCTCGCATTGTCTGGTCCCAAAATACATGGTTTTGCTGAGATCTGTTCAGAACTCGGTTTTTGGCCTGGGCGAAACCATGGGCAAAACCGAGACCTTGAACCTTGACTGTATTAAATATATATATTATAATACATATATGTAATATAATATAATATATGTTATGAGAGAGGATGGGGACGGGCTGGAGAGAGAGCGGCAAAATGGAGGCTTTGTTCTAATTTTGTTAATTGAATCATTTTGCCCCACTTAAGTAGCAATTCTGTACATTTTCATTAATGGTACCCGCATGAGCAAACATTGAGAGTCTACGGTGATAAATCATAAACAATTTTTGAGCTGTTTACGAATTTATCCTTATATTGATTTATTTTAATGAGAAATAGGGGTCATAAATCATACCAAACACATCTGTTTATGTTTATGCGTCAAATAAACATAAATTTAAACTACACCAAAGATAGCCTTAAATCTAAGTCAGGTATGGAATTAAATATTACTTTCCCAGCCTGTCTAAACAGCTAAGCAGAAATAAAATAAAGTAATTAAACTCCTAGAACTCTCCCATGTTTTGGCATGGAGATAATATTCCTGATTTTCCGGAATTCTGGAACCGCAAGTCAAAAGAAAGTCTCCAACAGCTTGGCATCCCTTGAACCGCAGGCTGTGGTTTGAATCAAAACTAGTTCAAGGTTGAACCAGACTCAAAACAAACCACAAAAATATTTCTTCCTCTTCTCTCTTAAGCAGGAAATCTGCATCAAGAAATTAGGCAATAATGCAAGAAAGCAAGTTGGCAGTACTTCATTTTATTGTCTATTCAGTTCTGCCGTGACGAGATCAAATTAGCTGTAAGCTTCTGGTTATTAAGTTCCTAATGGTCTTAGCGCCCTACATGACGAGATCAAATTAGAAGCAACATAATAATTAATACTATGGAAGAAGAACTAACTATCTGAAATTTATTCAATTGGCATCATATCCTTTTCCTCATGACGGGGCGGGGTTGTTGGATATGGCTTCACTTGTACCATTCCAGCTAATTGCTCAATGATCTGTTTCTTGATCTTTTTGTACATGAGGCAGGATTTGCTCGCTATTCCTTTGTTTATGGTAGCTGTGACTACATTGATTGAATGTTGGTGTTAAGTTGAGCTGTATTTGCCCATTTGCTGACTAAGTGAGTTTTATTTCACGCTTGGCAGATGACTACAGCAATATCAATTGAAGATGTTCGTAGAGAAGTCAAAATTTTAAAAGCTTTATCTGGGCACCCGAATTTGGTAAAATTTTACGATGCGTGCGAGGATGCCAATAATGTCTACATTGTCATGGAGTATGTCTTTACTAGTTCTTTTTCTCATCCGGTTCATATTGGGCCTTTCATGATTGAGTTTTTTATTTTATTATATATTCTTGTTCTTATGAATTTTGTTTTCTCCTGCCACCCGATCTCTCTCTTTACCATTTTAGATTTATAAATGCCCAATGGAACTCAACAAGCCTTATCATGACTTCGTTGGGGTTGGCTGCACAAATCCTGCACCAGGGATCCACTCCACTAGATATGGGGCCATATTTTCCGTACCTCATTAATATATATATATATATATATATATATGAGGAAAGAGAACGCTACCCACTTGTGTTCCCCATGCCCAGACACAGGGGAACTGGAAGATCTCCCCGCCTCCACTTCCCATGTGTCTGGGCATAGGGAACACAAGTATATATATATATATATATATATATTTTTTTTTTCAGTTACTTGTTTTTTCCAGTTCCCTTCTGCCCATCTTCAAGCTCTTTTATTTATTCATATTTGTAATTTTTTTTTTTTGCAACATTGTGCAAGTCATGAAGATGAATTCTGCCATGGTTTAATTATGTAACTCTGAGTCTTATGTCTGATATGGAAGATCCTTTTTTAATATTCTGCATCCAAACAGTGACCATTGGTCCAGTTCGTTTTCAAGTTCTTCTGTTTATGCATTTAAATAATAGTTATCTTTCCAATGTTGTAAAACTCATGAAGGTGAAATTTGTCAGAACCTGACTCATAATCCTAGTCTAATGTCTGATCTGGATGCTCCTTTGGTATGCACCGTGTCCAGATAGTGACATTTGATTGAATAATGTTTCCTACCAGGATGTATTTGTTTAGTCAAAGTTGTTTTCTGACTCCCTGACTGGAGTCACAGATGTAAAATGTGGTACTGTAATGATCTCATGATATCTTTCTGAATATTAGTAAACTTTTTCTTGTCTCTCATTTTTTTTTTTGTATATTAGATTGTGTGAAGGTGGAGAACTGCTGGACAGAATTTTATCCAGGTATGGGGACTTGCTTATATCTTCATGAAAACCGGTGATTTTTTTTTTTGGGAATTGGAATTTGAATTTGAAGGTCATTGTATCCATTTTTGGGTTAAAGGGCTTTTTTAAAGTTTGTAATATGCCAGTGTTTTGTTCCAGAGGTGGAAAATACACAGAGGAAGATGCAAAAGTTATTGTTGTCCAAATTTTAAGTGTAGTTGCCTATTGTCATCTTCAAGGTGTTGTACACCGTGATTTGAAACCAGAGGTTTGCATCGATTACACATTTCTGATTATTAAAGGCAATTATAACGAAATCACACTTCGTTATAACACCTTATTATCCAGAATGGGATTTCCCCGTGCTGTTTTCACTTTCCTTCTACCTTCTACTCACTATTCTTGTTCTTGACTATGGAACAGAATTTTCTTTTTACAACTAGAGATGAAGATGCTCCGATGAAGCTTATTGACTTCGGTCTTTCTGACTTTATTAGACCAGGTAATGTTCAGAGATCTGTTATTATTTATATTTAGTGAAGTTCATTGATGAACACTTCTCCAGTCATTCTGTACTGCGTTGCAATGAGAAGTTGAAAACAATGTCACATCAAAGCTCTTAGAGGAAGGGGCTTTTATTCTGTCAATCTTCTTGGAAGGCTATAATTCCTTGAAAGACCTTCCATACAAGGGAGAATAGGAAAGGAAATAGGTAGAATGAAGAATCAGGATGTAGAAATTTTTTATATGCTTAGTTTTTGATGGTGGCAGATATGTTAAGCAGTTTATTCAATGTTGGTGGTGCTGTTTCATGGGTTCTGTTGCACTTATGTTCTATGTAGCCATAGCCATGGGGAGTTTGTTGAACTTTGGTTCTCATGTCCTCAATGTCAGCAAGCTGATTCAGTGAATTATCACAACATAGGTCTCTTTGTCTCTGAGCATCTGCATAGATTTTAGTAAGATGAAAGTAGTTAACACTGCTCTAGTTGTTTTAATATTTTTCACATTTTAAAATTTTTTTGTATTATATTTTTAATCTTCCATGGTACTATAAGCTATACCTAAAATGTATCACTTGTATTTGTGTATGTTGTTTACTGAAATATGTCTAGTCCTTCAAAAATTTTCGATTTTTAATGTGCTTTACTAAAGAGAAATTGCAATTTAAGACATAATTTCCCAGATTCCAAAGCCTGATAAAATTTCTGCGTGAGTTTATTTTCCTCCTAATTGTTTCCAATTCTGTCAAAGAAAGATGCCTCTTCCGTTCAATTTAAATGGAAGGGTATTGATGCAGTTAAATCACCTAAATGAGCTTATTAGAAATAAGATTTTGAGTTGGGGTATGTATGGGCCTTTGATCTGATGTGTTTTCATTGTAATGGACCATTTAATGGCCCTATATATGAGTAGAGGCTAGGCATACAGGAATAGTTAGGAAAGTGTGTATATTTATTTATTCAAATTGTTATCAAGTTTTTTTTTGAGGCTAGAGTAGGATTCTATAAGTTCAGTTCTGTCTTTACTCAATTTCCTTCATTATTTTAGTTTCCTAGTTAGTGTATGTTACCTTATTAGTTAAGGATTGTTTTAGGCATTTTTTTTGTTTTTTTTTGTTTGAGTCTTCTATATAAGTTTGTAATGGGATCCAGCCTTGTACACAAATTTGATTAATGAGATTTTGGATTGAGCTTTTGCTTCTGAGAAAGTATGATACTGTGACAGACTGAGGAGTGAGAAACTCTAGGGATTGGAGAAATTCTGATATAGTCCTGTTGGTGGGAAATCAATGTCAATATCCTTCATCTCTACGCTCTGTTTTTCTTCTCAAATAAGTTCTGTAATTGTCTGTTATTTGTGTTTGATGGAATTTGATTTAACCTGAGATTGGGAGTGATCTTCATATCTTTTGGACGCTGTTGATATGTTGTTACTGCTGGATTCAAACTCACAGCAAGAGATCACCTAGATAAACCTGGCAGCTGCCTGGTTTTAGGGCCTCTTGCCGAAAACAAGAATTGCTGTACTGGAGAACATGTCCATCAGATTTCTCCCATTGTTTGGGGCATTGAAGCTCATCCTAAAAGTGACATTCGACCAAGATTTGAACCAGTTCAGATCTGCTGATCCGCTGAAATAAGAAATTTCCTAAATTTTCGTTACAGGGTCCAAATTTATACTGTTTTGACAGTTGACTCAAATCTGATCATTAGAACGTCGCTGTATTTTTGGGTTTATTTATTCTAGCAGTTTTTGAACATAGGCCAACATCTGAACTTCATCAGAAAAGGTTGAATATGACCCTACTGTTTACCTAAATTCTGTTTTAGGGTTTGCTTGAGATTCTATTGAAAGGGGTGTGTTATCTGAATCTAGGGTTTGTCCTATCTTCCACCCACCAAGTATTGTGACAATATCAGTCAAGAAGAAGAGCCAGCCCTACACAAGAACTGATGAAAGAGAGAAGAAGAAGAAGACGAGAAAATGGGGAAAACAAAAGTACCATTAGAGAGAATGGAATGACCTCTCTACTAGTAGTGGTAGAGTTTTCATTAATGCAAAAACATATAAAATTGCATAGTTGCCCTTACAATATTAGCCCATGATAGACAATTATAGCCTGAGTAACTAATAGAATACCAAGATTGCCCCTACCAGTTACTACTTAACTACTTAACTCTCCCCTTCAAGCTGGTGCATTAATATCACCCATGCCAGTGTTAGAAGTCTATCGAGAGAAAGGAAGAGTCTAGCGTAAGTCGCAAATTCCTCCCTTGGGGGTTTTCCTAGTCCTATTAAGACCGAATACAATTTGAAGTTAGCAATTAGTATTAGTTTCCTATTTTGTTCTATTTTGTTCTTTCCTATTCCTAGTAGGACTTGTAATAGCTGTTTTATTTAATGAATGAAGGAGGGCAACTCCAATCTAATTGATCAGGACTTCCTTTGCTCCACAATTGCATGTCTCTCTCTCTCTCTCTCTCTCTCTTTGCTTCTCTTTACTTGGTCCTAGAGCTTAACAAGTTGTTGGTTTGAGAGTCGTTCAAAGGTATCATGCTATTGGTGAAACTCCAGTTCTTAGAAAAATAAGAACTAGGGTTTCAATGAAGGTTTGATTCAAATCATACCTGATTTTGTTCATGTCTTATACTTCTGAATTTTTCATGAATCGATTGTTGTTGGAGAAACGATTTGCTACTGTCAGGTGGAGATTGGAAATTAAAGTTTTGTGTGGTGCTCTTGGTTATGGGATTCTTTGTAATGGTGGTTGTTGAAAATTATTTCTCCTTGAGTACTGCTACACGTGAGGGGGAGATTCAAAGTATTATCTGTTCAAGATCATTTCTTTTGAAGATGTATTTGCTCGTGTTTGTCCTCTGCAACTATTTTATCTTTTGAAAATGGTAAAATCAGCAATCTGATGTTTTTATATTCAACAACCTGATGTTGTTTGGTTCCCGGTGACTTGATGCTGCCTATTTATCTGTGGAATTTTCTGTGAGATGTCTGTTTGGGGAGATCTTTATTTGAGGCTCATGAGTGCTTTTGTTGTAGCTATTGGGAGCTACAGTTTCTGTTGGAATGTCTTATTTGAGAAGGTCTTTTGATGTAGCTGTTGGGTGCTACACTTCTGTTGGAGTGCCTTCTTTGGGAAGGTCTTTTGATGTAGCTGTTGGATGCTACACTTTTGTTGGAGTGCCTTCTTTGGGAAGGGCTTTTAGTGTAACTAGTGTTGCTATTGTTCGTTGCTATTGGACTGCTTTCTTTGGGAAGGGCTTTCGTTGGTATTGGAATACTTTCTTTGGAAGGGCTTTCATTGCTTTTGGAGTTGCTGATGGCTTTCTGATGGTTGATTAGAGTTCTCTTTGTGCTTGTTGGAGTTCTTATTGGTCAAGTTGGAGCTTTCTGTCGCTATGTGTATACTCTAGCTTGAGGAGGAGTTTTATAAGTCTATCGAGAGAAAGGAGGAGTCTACTGCAAGTTGCAAACTCCTCCCTTGGGTCTTCCTAGTCCTATTAGGATTGTGAGTTTGGGTTTCCTAGTCCGGTTAGGACTTGTAATAGTTGTTTTATTTAATGAATGAAGGATCGATTGGGACTCTCTTTGCTCCACAATTGCAAGTCTCTCTCATTTTCTTCTCTTCTTTTTACACCCAATTTGGAACAACTCTCAAGAAAAGCCTATCGAAATAAGGCTTTGGTGAACATATCACCCAATTGATTCCTAGAACCACAAAGATGGTAGCAATCAACTTCTTCATGACATCTCATACAAAATGACTATCATCCTTAATATGATTGGTTTGCTCATGAAGGATAGGATTGTGAGCAATATGAATAGCTGCTTGGTTGTCTCAAAATATATCAATTGGCTTGGTAATAGGAAACCCAAGCTCTTTAAGAAGAGACTTCAACCACATCAACTTAGATGCAACATGAGCCATAACTATACTCATCTTCAAACCTAGATTTCATCATAGTGGCCTGTTTCTTACTTGAAGTAACAAGATTTCCAGCAACAATGGTACAATAACTAGTAGTAGATCTCATATCATCTTCAACACTAGTCTAGTCAGCATGAGGGTATCCAACAAAACCAATATTTTTATTGGGTCTATATATTAGACCTTTCCATTGAGCACCACTAAGATACCACAACATTCGATAGCTTGCCTCCTAATGAGCCCGTTTTGTGTTTCCATAAACTGACTTGTAACCCCAACTTGCATAATAAAGATTTGGCTTGGTCACAATAAGATAAATAAGTTTGCCAGCCAACCTACTATACTATGCTTATCTGTAAGCTCCTCACCATCATTAGTCCCAAAATTTTGACGTGGATCCATAAGTTTATCAGCAGGTGTTGATGCTAACATCTCAGACTCAGATGAAAGATCAAAGACATACTTTGTTTGAGAGACTGATGTAGATCTCAGGTATTGCAGGGACAAGGCTCCAAAACCAGGCTGTAATTGTTGTGGGAGACAGTCTGGTCAAGTGTGTCTTGGTTCTTGATTGGTTTGAGGGAGCATATCATAAGGGACCCAAGGATAGCTTGCGTGGAAATCGCGGAAGAACTTTCAGATCTTGTGGGCCCCATTCTGGCCATGACATGGAGGAATTTTAGGGGTGTGTAGATGACTTGTGTGAGGAGGAACCACTTGAGGAGTTTCCATATTATTGGGGTCCAACTGTAGAGGAATCAGTGGAGGAGTTTCCATATTTTTGGGATCTAGTTGCTATTTACGTGGAGTTTTATTTTTAGGAGATTATTCCCAATCTTATATGCCCCACTGCCAGCTGGATGTGATCAGTTTGAAGACTAATTGACAACTGTTGGTCTTTGCTTCCCAAGGAATCGATTTGGGTTATCTTATTTTTTAGTTCAGTTTCCTATTGAATTGTGATAGGTTATAGGTTAGTTTCCAAGAAGGAATATGAGTTATTTATTTATTTGGATTTGTAATGGAAAGTTCAACTGATTAGGTTGTAATTGATGGTTAATTTTATAAATAAAACACAAGGCTGAAATGCAGCCCACGATTTGAGATAATTAAAATTTGAAGTTCTCTTCATGAAGCAGCGATTCAGTTGAGAGGTGAGATGCCTTGAGAGGGTGAGAATTGAGCTACTGATGCAAATATAGTTGCACTTACCTGGTTAGACCAGAATGACCGGCTTTGGAAACCGAGGGCTAAGAAAAACCGGTCAAGCCCAGGGTTTTGGTCCAACAAGGGTTGGAAATAAAATTAGCAATTACTTGTCTTTTATTTCATTCCTTCTATTTTCTAGATTTGAATGTAGGATTTAGGATTTATTTCCTTGCATTAGTTCTCTTGTATGGTTGCTTCCTAGTAGGCTAGATACTATTTTAGTAGAGTTTCTAATTTTATGTCTTTACTTTCTTATATAGTAGCTGTAACCGATGGGCATGTTAGAATGTTTTGAATATTGAATGAAATTGGTTGGATCTGTGCAAATGTGATTGTGTGATTCCCTTCCTCCCCCTTCTTACTTTGACGTTCCCTTTCTTCCCTAAGGCCCTCCATCAACTAGGTATTAGAGCCGAAGGATCCACTTCTTCGTCCTCTTTTCCTTCCCATTCCCCATTCCCTGTTCTGATTTCTGCTGAAAACTTGAGTTCCCAAGAAAATAAAAAAAAGACATGTTGAACCCGGACCCCACCAATGTGCCTCTTCAAGCATGACATCCCATCGACCCATTCCACTAACCCTAGATTGAAACCCTCCCTTCTTCCTAGGGTTTTGACAGAAAAAAAAAATCCTTCGGTTTCCCACAAGAAAACCCCACCGTTCTTCCCTTTCCTTAACCACTTCAATCGACCCATCTCCTTCTTTATAGGTTCTACCAGCAACGACCCAAAAAAAGAAAAAAAGAAAAAAAAGAAAAAAGAAAAAAATAGGGGTGAAGCAGAGACGAGAGAGTGAGAGGCAAAAGAGAAGTAAAGATTGAGAAGATGAATTGAGTTTGAATGTTTGAGAGCCTGAGGGCTGTGTGTGATTCTTCTTCCTCCCCCTTCTTTGTGCGACTTCTCTCCCTCTCCCTTGCAACTCTGAGCATCTTAGGGATTTTTTCCCTTCCCATACCGGCCCTCCATCAACTGAAATATCATCTTCACGGCCTACTCGTCCGTACTCACCCCCTCGGCGTGGTTCATATAAACCTTCTAATGCAACAAAGTTTACAGTTTGGTGCTACTCGTGCAATGGATTTGGACATATCAGTGCTCAATGTGACAATGTCCCAACTGTTTTGTTGCCTTTATTGATAAGGATTCTTCTATACCATATATTCCCGAAGAGCAATAGGTTTTGACATAGTTGATTTAAGAGAAGAGTGTGCACCAGATCAAGTGAATGACACTTGCAGTGATGAGGACCAACATCCTTTTTATGTCATTCGTCATGTGTTGACCACTCAGAAAGTCACTGACAATGAAGATTGGCGTCGCGGTAGTATTTTCCAAACTCGTGTGAAGTGCAATGACCAATTGTTAATCTTGGTCATTGATGGATGTAGTTGCACTAATGTTGTCTCTGAAGACGCTGTTCGTAAGCTGGGATTGAAGACAGCTACATCCAAATCCCTACAAGGTTGCTTGGGTAAACAACACTAATCTCAATATCACAGATAAGTGTTTGGTCACATACTCTATTGGTGGATTTAAGGATATAGTTCAATGTGACGTCCTTCCTTTGAAGGTGTGCCATATCTTTTTGGTCGACCTTGGTTGTTTGATAAGAAAGTACAACATTGTGGCTATGCCAACACCAATGCTTTCAAGCATGCCAACAAGACTATGAAGTTTCATCCTGCCAAAGATCTCCTCGAAATTAAGCTCCAGAAGATGGTGGGATCGTTCCTCATTCAGTGTATTCCTTCAAACGGTCTCCTTCATCGAGTTCTTTTAAGAGGAGGAGAGTTGATGTAGATGTAGCTGTACTTACTTGGTTGGACCGGCATGACCAGCTTTAGAAGCCAAGGGCAAAAAAGAACCGGTCCAGCCTAGGGTTTTGGTCCAACAAGGGTTGGAAATAAAATTAGCAATTACTTGTCTTTTATTTTATGCCTTCTATTTTCTATATTTGAATGTAGGATTTAGGATTTATTTCTGATGCAGATACGGCTGCCCTTACTTGGTTGGACCAGCATGATCGGCTTTGGAAACCAAGAGCTAAGAAGAACCGATCCAGCTCAGAGTTTTGGTCCAACAAGGGTTGAAAATAAAATTAGTAGTTATTTAGTATTTTATTTCATACCTTTTATTTTCCAGATTTGAATGTAGGAGTTAGGATTTATTTCCTTTGCATTAGTTTCCTTTTACAACTATTTCCTAGTTTAGGTTAGATACTATGTTAGTAGAGTTTCCAATTTCGTAACTTTATTTTCTATATATTGGCTGTAGTCGATGGATATGCAGAGAATGATGAATTAATTATTTTGGGTGAAGTTGTAGTTATGCTTGGTCGTGTGAATCTCTTCCCCTTCCCCTTTCCCCTGTGTGATTCTTCCCTTCTTCCCTAAGGCCCCCATCAATTTACTTGCATTAGTTTCCTTTGATGGTTTGTTCCTAGTTTAGGCTAGATACTATTTGAGTAGAGTTTCTAATTTCATGTCTTTACTTTTCTATATATTGGCTGTAACCGATGGGCATGTTAGAATGTTTTGAATATTGAATAAAATTGGTTGGATCTGTACAATATGTGATTGTGTGATTCCCTTCCTTCCCCATCTTACTCTGACATTCCCTTTCTTCCCTAAGGCCCTCCATCAAATACCCATGGGTGAGAGGCCCAAAGGGGGAGAGATAATTATCAAGTCCCCTGCAAAAGGGGTGATTCAATAGACAAGGAGAGATATTAGCGACTTGTAGGCAGATTGATATACCTCTCCCATACCCAGCCAGATTTTGCTTATGCTGTAGTGTGATGAGCCATTTTTTACATGATTAACAGACTAATCATCTTGAGGCTGGATACTGAATATTGTGGTACTTGAAATCAGCACCAGAAAAGGCTATTTTATTCTCCAACAATAGCAATCTGAAGTGGGAATGCTTTACCAATGTCGAGTACGCTGGTTCCATTGATTATCGATGCTCTACTTCAGGATATTGGACATTCCTAGGAGGAAATTTGGTTATTTGGTGAAGCAAAAAGCAACCAATGGTATCCATATCTAGTGAAAAAGCTGAGTACCGAGCTATGGCATAGGGTGTGTGTGAGCTTATCCTGGCTGAAGGTGTTACTTCGTGATTTAGGGGTGACATCTGAAGGATCTATGAGGCTCTACTACAATAAGGCAGCGATCAATGTAGCTTGTAACCCAGTCCAACATGATGGGACTAAACGCGTTTGAGATTGACATGCACTTCATCAAGTAGAAACTTGAACATGGCTCAATCTATATCCCAATCTATATCCCATTTGTCACTTTAGAGAATCAATTACTGATGTATTCACAAAGGGTTTGACTTCTAAGTCATTCCTTCCTATTGTGTTTAAGTTGGCATGAAGGATTCCTTTGCACCAACTTGAGTGGATGTGAAGGGTAGGCTTTGACTAGTTGAGTAGACCGTCAAGGTTCATTGTATGTTAAGATAAGGCTTGTGACTCAGCCTTACCTAAGATACTTACGTGCTACCTCTGCAAATGAAGAAGGGCCTCTGTCATTCCTGACAAGCTAATCTATTCTCTCAACCCTTCTTCTTCACTGAAAACTTCTGCAAAATTTCACTGGAGTTTGATAAGAGGACAAGAAACCCTTCCAAAATTAGGGTTTCTCAAGAACATGCCGAAAAGTGATCTGATGACCAAGAAAGTAGAAGATGCCACTTCAATATACGGTACAAATCATCTTCAAAGGGTCCACAGGAGAAATCCAGCAACCACATTAAATATCAGTCATAGGGAAGGATGACCAATGCGCATGGAGAGAACCTTCTGCGCAGGTTAAAGAATCTCTTGCACAGTAAGGGTTAGGTGTAGATATGAATCTTTAAGGATAGGCAGCAGCAGCACATTGATATAGGCAGTAGACATCAGCAAAATACAAAACCCTAGTTCTCCAAATTCTTCTAACTAGGGTTTCAGGTGAGACGGCAGCATTAGTTATTGCAAACCACAACAAGAAAAACCTAAAAAATACTTTAGAACAAAGAGAAGAATGCATGAGCAAGTTTTAAACCTGCTCTGATACCATGTGTCAGTATCCGTGAAGAAGAAGAACCAGCCCTACCCAAGAACAATGATAGAGAGAAGTAGACGAAAGAATGGGGAAAACAGAACTACTGATAGAGAGGATGGAATGACCTCTACTTCTATTAGTAGGGCTTTTATTAATGCAAAAAATATATGATATTGCACTGCTTCCCCTTACAATATTAACCCATGGTAGACAATTATGACCCTAGTAACAGACTAGACTACCAAGAGTAACCCTACCCGTACTACTTAACAGGTATGACTTTTGAGGCTACTCCCCCTATCTGTTTAGAGATGGACAAAGGGAAAAAAGGACTAATCAATTAAAATCTGCCAAAAAGAATTGCCTGACAGGCTGACATATAGAAAGAGGTACGGATGCCTCGTTTAATTGGTATCAGCACGTTCGGATGCTAATTGAAATTATCTTGAAATACATGAGCATTCAGGCTCAGGGCTTGAAAGTGGTGAAAACATGTGTCGGTTGTGCATTTTACTACAATTGTGGTCATGACCATGTGCCTTGGTGATGCAGATCAAAGCCTGAGAAGAAGAGGGCTGAGAATCAATTTCAGAAAAAAAGGAGTTTTTTTTTTTTCTGTCCATGAGTTACTGTTCACGTGAACAATTCCGGCGTGAACAGTAACCAATATGGGCCCCATGGCCAGCCCGTATGGAGGAGTTTAAGTTGCAAGATTTTAAGAAGTCTTTGATTGATGTATTTTTCATTTTTATATTTCCTTGTAATAGTTAGGAAGATATTATCTAGCTAGTTTCTAATTTTAGCATTTACTTTTAGAAAGTAGGAATTCTAATTTATTGGGTTTCTATCTTTGTAAAAGGGAGGGATTTAATTTGATTTGATTTGTAATTAGTTTTCAAATAGGATAATATTTAATTATAAGGGGATTCCTTTCATTTCCATGCAAGGAAGGACCCAATTTTGTAATCAATTTAAAGTTTATAAATAAAGGAAGAAGGCTGGTCTGCAGCCCACGATTGAATGGAAAAAAAAAAAGCTTTGTGCTGAAAAACTGTGAGATGCTGTGCTGTGAGAGACATCTTGGGTGAGATGCTCTAGGGAAGAGCGAGATACTCAACCCAATCTATCCCCCTTTACCTTCTCTATTTTTTCTGTTTATTTTATTTTTATCTTAAATTTCTGTTATTAGTTTCCTGTGACACCATCAAATCTGGATTTCTGGATAGCAAGTTTCTTGGAGATTCTATCAGCTACTGGAATATCGATCCTACTGTAGGGTTGGTTCTTTCCTGGAACTAGCTCCTACATTACTTGGTGCCCCGTCTTATTTCTTATTGCAAGTGTGTTTGAATCCCGTTCTAGGGGATTCCGATTTACCTCAAGGATGACCATAGGCATGTAGCAGTCTGGTCCTGGTTCATCAAAAAACTGAATTTTTAGCTATTATATTGCAACCGGTAAGCTCAATTTTTTGGACGAGAGGCATTGACGTTACCAGAAACACAATTTTTTGTAAACCAATAGCTAATATGGCTAAAAATTTCTTGGACTGAAGTATTTTCTGAGTGAGGAAACCAATTTCTGTTGGCTTTGTTCTGTAACTTCGAGTCATTTCATGACGTAGTGGAATCTCATTTGTTACTCTGTTTATTACTCTAATTCTTGTTATGATTGTATTCAATTTAGGTAAAAGTTCAAAATAGCTCTCTATTGGGGGAGGTTGGGGGAATAAAAAATATCCTATTTTATGTTCAAAAATAGCTTTTTGTTGAAATCCTTTAGCTTTTGTTTTATGCAGATGAAAGACTGAATGATATTGTTGGCAGTGCATACTATGTTGCACCTGAAGTCCTCCATCGATCATACTGTATGGAAGCAGATATATGGAGTATTGGTGTCATAACATTTATCTTGTTATGTGGAAGTAGACCTTTCTGGGCACGCACAGAGTCAGGGATTTTCCGTGCTGTTTTAAGAGCTGATCCAAACTTTGATGATTCACCTTGGCCTGTGATATCGCCAGAAGCCAAAGATTTTGTTAAAAGGCTGCTGAACAAGGACCACAGGAAAAGAATGACCGCAGCACAAGCTCTGAGTAAGTTGCTAATTCCATTGTCTTTGCATTTCTGGTGTACAATTTCATTAATTTGACCAACAAATATTTGTATATCTAGTTCAAGTGTCATCTGTTTGTGATGTTTGTTACTTGTGAGAACTAACAAATCCTCATATTTTGGCAGCTCACCCATGGTTGCGAGGCAAAACCTGTTCTGTGCCTCTTGATACATTGATCTATAAGCTAGTCAAGTCATACCTTCGTGCCACTCCTTTCAAACGGGCAGCATTAAAGGTAGCGCCCTCTTTGTCATGGGTTTTAATTGTGTGTGTTTCGTTTTGCATTTAACAAGCTACTGCTACTGATGGTGGAGCTATATTGATCTGTCACATCATGAAATTGCAAGAATTCTGCTGGTTACTTGGCTATTTGCTTATGTCCTTTGAGAAATTTGATTGTCCTGTTTTTTTTTTCTTCTTTTTCATGTTCAAGTGTTTTATTAGGATCAAGTTGGTTTATTCTGTTATGTACAGTGTGACAATGAATATGTAGTACCATCAAGGTTTAAAGTTTCGGTATCATATTGTATTGGAGAGGCGCTTGATACACATGGAAATGGTTAAGAAACCCTTGGATGTGCTTAGGATACATGCAAAATACTGTTTGAAGCATAAAATGCATTGTTATGCAATTTGTAAATATATATCAGTTTGATACGAGGATTTTAGTTGTTTTTACCTAATGTAGTGATAAAAAGGGTGTACCTGGTGCACAAGGATCCTGCTACTGTAGGGTCTGGGGAGGGGCATATGCATGCAGCCTTACCCCTACCTTTTTTGTGGAGAGGTTTTTTCTTTGTTCGATCTATAATTTGAGCACTGTAAATCCCCAAACTTGTTGAAATGGTGAAGATTAGGGTCATTTTTTCTATGCTATAGATGATTTCCCCCTCAACTCAGATCGGAGAAAGAAGTTTTAATTCAAAGTAATAAAAGGAAATATGATAGTGAAAAGGAGAAGGAGATGAATGAAAAGAAGAAGAAGAGAAGAAGAGAGAAAGAAACGTTGAAGGATATAGGTTTGCCGGAATTTGAGGAAGGAAAATATCCTGCCTCCCATATCCGATCCTCTTCCACAAGGAAGAAGAAAAAGAAGAAGAAGCCAGTCTCTAGGGCCCCTAAGTGTAACTTGAATCCTGAGGCTGATAGTTCTTCAGTTGCTTCCTCGGAGGAGCTTTCGGATTCAATGGCATTTTCAAATCTTGACAATAAGACGGATTCAGGGAGAGATATCATTTTTTCATGTTATGGACTGGCATGCATCCTCCTTAGTTGATAGTGAAGAGGTGATCCAACATGACAACATAAAGGAAGCGTAAGATTTGAGGCAAAAGAGGAAGATCTTCATTGGGATTTGGGAAGACACTCAAGTCTTTGCTTGGCGTAGGCAGAAAAGTCACCGCACTAGATTTGCCCCTTGTTTTCTTTGTCCAACCGATTGGAAAATCTGATGCCCCTTGGAAGTTTGTAGTGTGAGTTGGTTATTCTAGTTTTGATTTTTCTGCAGTCCTTGTATTGTTGGTTTGTTTGGGGCCTAGTGCCTCTTGCTGGCATCCTTGCCTTGTAATTTTCTTTCTTCTTTTTTCCCCCTTGTGGTTTAATATATTGGGTGATTTACATCAACCTCCCTTGTCGTTTGCCCAAATTACATAATCCCCCCTGAAAATTGAAAAATTACATTTAAACCCACCCAAACTAACACCGTTTGAGAGGTGTTAGTTTTAGAATATGAAAAGACGTAATTACCCCCCCTCCTCCTCTTCTTCTTCTTCTTCTGCGTTTGATCATGGAGGTTTCAGAAGTTTTAGAGGTTTAGGGGGGAGAGATTCTATTGTAGGTTACATATCCGGTTTTCTGGTTTCTAGGTATTGGGTAAATAGTGAACCAGAAAGATTCCGCTGATACTCGTTTTTCCAATCTCTCTATGATTCTTTCTTCCTTTCTTTCACTATGTTACTCAACATATCTTCAATTCGTTAACTGTAATACCTCTTCAACATCCAATCTGGGACGACATGGCGATTGGTGTCTCTCCATAGCGAAACCGAGATTCTGAACTCTGGAGTCTTCAATGTCTAAAAGACTACAACTATGACCAAGTCCAAGGCGGTAGACATTTATATTTCTCTTTCTTCTTTTCACTGTTTCCCTCAGTTATCTGCTTGCTTCACATTTTTTGCAATTTTAGAGGGTACCAGAAGAAGCTTTCATTTGCAGACCTTAAGAACTTCTTCTTCTGAGTTAATGAGCATAATTTTTGGTTTTGCTCTACTGCAATTGATGCCCTTTTTTGTGAACCCTATTATCTCAAATCTTTTCTTTGTTTTTTGAATTTATGTTGGGGTTTTGAGTGGTTAATGAGTTGGATTTAAAGATATTTTTTCTTCATCCCCACATTTTCCATGATACCCACAATTTCGTTTCTTTTATTCCCTTTTCCTTTTGGTGGTTCTTACACTTTCTTTTGCTCCAACTAGATCTAAATCTTGTCACATCTTGCAGGTTCTTAAATTTCTAGAGATGTAGTGGTTCCTTAAAAAGTTGTATAGGGTTTTCATTTTCAAATGGCGAGATACATGAATGATGAGTCATAGATGGGAAAGCTTGTGTATAATTTGGCGAAAGAAATAGATGTCAAAAATGGAAAGTTGGAAGAAATGTAACGATCTCACCGCTTCTTTAAGTCTCGATGTCCTGGAAATGTCGGTTCGATTCAATGTCGGCGGGTATTTCAGTTTTGTGCAAATGGAAAGGAGGAGAGAGAGAGAGAGAGAGAGGGTGAGTTCAGGGCAAATAGAGGGGAAGAAGCAGAAGGGTAAAATCGTCTTTTCCATTTTAAAAACTAACACCTCTCTCACGGTGTTAGTTTGGGTGGGTTTAAATGTAATTTTTTGATTTTTAGGGGCGATTATGTAATTTGGGCAAACGACAGGGGAGGTTGATGTAAATCACCCTAATATATTTATTTATTCCCCCCTCACCCCACCCCCCCCAAAAAAAAAAAAAAAAAGAGTTGGTAGGAATGCTTGGGGGAGAATCGATTTCTCTCCCCGATATTTATTGACTTGTGAATGCCATAGATAATTACATCAATAGCCCCACACACACAAGACTACCTAGAGAGGTAAAAGGTAGAAAATACAAGCTTATTTAACAAAGTATCCATAATACCTTACTCCATGAACTCTAATACTCCCCCTCAAGTTGGAGAATATATGTCTTACATGCACAACTTACTCAGGAGGGTACTAAACTGGTGAGAGTTAATCCCTTTGGTGAAGATATCGCCCAGCTAGTCTCCTGCCTTCGTAAAAGGAGTGCAGATGTAGCCAGAGTCAATTTTTTCTTTAATAAAAAATGCCAATCCACCTCAATGTGCTTTTTTCGATTGTATTGTATAGGGTTGTGAACTGTACTTATAGTAACCTTGTTATAATACAACTGCATGGATCCCTTAGTGTCAAACCCCAATTCTTGGACCAACCTTTTCAACCATAGAAGTTCACACACTCCATGAGCTATGGCTTTAAATTCTACCTTTGCACTTGATATAACCACAACATACTATTTTTTACTTCTTCATATAACCGGATTACCACCTACAAATATGCAATATCTCGATGTAGACCTTCTGTTAGAAACAAATCTTGCCTAATCAATATCAATGTAGCCTTCAATCCTCAAATGGTTGTGTTTGGAATACAATAGCCCTTTTCCAAGTACCTGAGGATGCAATACACAACATCCAAATGTCCACTCTTGGGAGCATGCATAAACTAAATCACTACCCAACAACGTAAGCAATATCAGGGTGAGCTAGAGCCTAGAGAAAGATAGATCAATTTTCTCACTAACTTTTGGTATTTCCCTGGATCGATTGGGGATGGTCCACGGTCTTTACTTAACTTGTGATTTTGATCAATAGGTGAGTTTACTGGTTTACAATTCAACAATTTGGTCTCCTTCAACAAATCCAACACAAACTTCCTCTGACAAATATTAATCCCCTTCTATACCTCGATTCTTTAATTCTGAAGAAATATTTCAGGGACCCAGGGTCAGTAATCTCAAATTGTTGAGCTAGGTATGACTTAAGTCTCTTGATTTCTCTCTGGTCATTTCCAGTAACCATAATGTCATGTACATAGACTATTAGAGTTGTGATGGTACCATTACCATGTTGGGTAAAATAAAGTATGATCAACTTGACTCTAGTTATATCCATTCTTCAGAATAGTTTGTCTAAACCTCTCAAACCAAGTCTTCGAGGATTGTATGAGACCATATAGAGCTTTCTTAAGATGAAACATTTTTCTTTCGACTGAGGAAAACTCGAAGCCTAGAGTGGTTTGCATACACTTCCTCTTTCAAGTCATAATGGAGGAATGCATTTTTCACATCGAATTGATACAATGGCTAATCTCAATTGACTGCCAATGATAAAAGGACTCTTTATCAAATTATTTTTAGCCACAAGGGCAAATTTCCCCTGATAGTCAATTCTGTACACTTGACTATATCCTTTGGCCACCAATTTGGCCTTATATCTTTTAATGGTGCCATATGATTGGCACTTGCTTGAGTAGATCCATCTACATCCAACCGGGGTTCTCACTTTTGGAAGATCAACAAGCTCCCAAGTACAATTCTTCTGAAGGCCATCATTTCCTAACTCATAGTTTCCTTCCACTTGGGGTTAGTGATGCAGATTCATCACCGAAATGAGCTTGTTTGTTAGAAATAGGCTTTGAGATGGGTTATATGTGTGTTGGACATTTAGTTCAATGGGTTTTTTTTTGTAATGAGCCACTTTCTGGGGCTTTAATATGGGTATAGGCCAGGCATACAGGATTAGTCAAGTAAGAGTCTTTATTTCTTTATTTTACTTGTTATTAAGTACTTTAGTTAGGTTGGTTTAGGAATCTATTAGTCTAATCCTGTTTTGAGTCTTGTTTCCTTATTTCAGTCTTAGTCAGTTTAGGTTTCCTAATTAGTTAAGGATTGGGTTAGACCTTTCCTTTTTAGTATTTGAGTATATTTTTGAGTTTTCTATATAAGGTTGTAAGGGGAGCCATCATTGTACATGAATTTGATTAATGAAAATTGTTGCTGTTGCTGCATCTCATCATATTTGAAGATCCCCTGTGTTTTATCAAGGAACCCCTTGTGTTTGATCAAGGTAACTTGGTGTTTGATTCAATCGAACCACCTTGTGGTGTGAAGTTCATCCAACAAGAAGTAAGTACTGTTGGTGTAATATTGTAATTGAGGAAGCTCAAAACAATACCAGGATAGGATCTTTTCTCAGAGAATAAAGAAATCCAGATTTAGAAGTAGGTACTTGCTGAAAATTTGTTGATAGAAGAAGAGGATAGGATTATAGACAATAAAAGTAATATTGGGTTTCACATCGCAAGGTGGATCGATTGGATCAAACATCAACCTTCCTTGATCAAACACAAAAGATTCTAGATCAAACACAAGAAAAGAGTTGCATACGCAAACTTTTTTTTCAAATTTTGGGTTGTTATCTGAATGCTTATAATTGATCCCAATTTATAGGACCAACCCCGCAAAACATTACATACCCAACTTTCACCTAACAAGAGTAGAAAATCTTCACTTATTAAAGTTAGGGTAGGGAAGTCCTCACTTTCCAACTACTAAAGTTGGAAAAGTTTTCACTTATTAAATTTGGAATAGGAAAGTATTCACCTTCCAACTACCAAAAGGTGGAAAAAATCCTTGCCTCTTAAAGTTCGAATGGGAAAGTCTTCACCCACCAACTACTAAAGGTGGAAAAGTCCTCACCCATCATCACTTACAAAAGTGAATTGATTCCCCCCTTTTTGAAAAGTAAAAAATAACTTTTAAATACTTAAATTGAATCGGCATTGGACCAACATGGACCATGGCTCAATTGGACTAAACTAAAACTTAAAAGCATGAAATAAAAAAAAAATTAAGTATGAGAACTAAAATTCATCAACAAGGTAAGGCTACATGCTAGCAACTCTTGTCGGCCTCCTTATGGATGTAGGTCTTCACATCTGCATCAATTGTTCTTCAAGTTTTCTTTGAATTTCTTCGAGTCTTCTAGAAGGTTGAATGTCACACATTTTTTCAGATTAAACAATTCGGCCATCTAATCGAACTCAAATTTTGACAAGGCATTCATAAACCCTTATTTGGAGATCAATTCAAATTTGTGCCCTTTTGATGGCTTGATCTTGAGATATTTTTAAAATACCAATTCTGCCCTTCCATTTTCAAGATCTGGAAAAAATGATTGTTTTGTGTTCAAATAGTTATTGTTTTGCATCTGTTTGTTGATTCAAGTTAACTCTTGAAATCAGGGATTGCTTGTGCTTTGTTACCCTAATTTCTAAACCCTAATTTGGGGTTGGAAATTATTGCTTTACCCCTATTCTTATTGCTATTAGGAATCATCCGATATCCCCTATTCTTAACTATTTTTTGAGTATAGAACCTTTTCAATTGGCTACTATTTTGATCTTTCAAATATAGTAGTACACTAAGTGATATCAGAGCATGGCAGAGGATGGTTCACTGTGGCTGCCGCCTCCACCTGATCCGATGGCAACTATTATTAATATGTTACAACTACTTTCTGCTGAACAAAAGTCTATGAGTGACAGGTTATTGCAACTTGAAAATCCAAGGGTTACTCTGGTGCAAGACAACAATGTACCACTAGAAAGGGAAGACATGTATCAATTGCAATCTACTGTGCCTTGCCATGACAACAATAGGACTAAAAGGGAACAGCCAAGGAACCCTACCATGCCACCTACTTTTGAAGAACACCTGCGATCCTACTTCCACACTGATGCTGATGTACCCTGTTGTTGTCCTAATGATTCACATAAACTTAAGCTTGATTTGAAGGAGTATGATGGTAATCATGATTCATGATCCATAGGTATTCCATGATTAGCTGGCAGCACTAGATGATTACTTCGATTGGTTTGAGATGTTGGAAGCTAAGAAGATGAAACTAGCTAGAACCAAGTAACTTGGACCCACACGAGAATGGTGGAGAACCACTGAAAGAGATATGGAAGACATTGGTAGAGCACCAGTCAATTGCGTAGAGAGCCAGAGATGAAAGAATATCTTAGTAAAAATTATTTACCACGTCCTTGAGAGCACAACTATAGGATAAGCTGAACACTCTTGGACAGGGAAACTTGATTGTAGCTGAATATATGCGACAATTTGATGCTTTTTCTTCACGCACTTACATCAGAGAAAATGAAATCCAAGTATTATCTCATTTCATAGTGGGTTTAGGGGCTGATATCAATCGAGCTATTGGTGTTATAGATGTGTCCATAGTTGCCTAGGCGCCGCCTAGGCGTCCAGGCGGTTTGCCTGGGGCTAGGAGACAGTTGTCTTATTGCACTACATGTCGCCTTGTGTTTCGGCACTTGTTTATGCGAAATATCATTTAAGTAAATGTTTTTAATATTTATTATTTCAGATATTATTCATAAATAAGCAAATACCCCCTATTTGAATCCAATAAAAATGTTTAAAAATCAAATTCCAAAAGGATAAAAAGTTAACCCCCCCTAGTCCAAGAACAAAAACTGGATTCTGGTCATAGGGATGATTTTCAACTTTTAAATGCTGGGGTTTTTCTCAATTATGAAAATTTTATAAATTCTATGATGTTAAAACATTGCTAAAAACCAAAAGTCCGGTAAAATAATATTTTGTCTTGATATTCATAAAATTATTTTCATTCAGTCGATTTTAACAGTATTCACGAACTTAAAAATAAGTTTGAGTGAAGCATAACTTTGTCATTGCAACTCAGATTTAAGTAATCTTAGGCTTGTTAGAAAGTTGGTTTTATGTTATAACTAATACAAAAAGTCTCATATAAAAATAAAATCATTTGACCAGTCAAACTTATTACAGAATAAGAGCATTTCTCTAAATGTTGATTTTTTATAACTTAATATGACTTAATGTTAATTTTTTATGATTTGATGTGGCTAAATGTTGATTTTTAATGACTTGATGTGGCTTAATCTTGATTTTTTATGATACAAGGTATATATAACTTACTAAATAATGTTAAAAAATAGGAAAAATAAAAAATAACACTTGTTCGCCTTGTTCGCCTTAAGGCGGACGCCTTCTCGCCTAAGCGCTTAGACAACCCTCCACCGCCTTGGTTCGCCTTGGCGCCGTGACAACTATGGATGTGTCCAATGTTCGAGATTGCTTTGAAAAGGCCTGTGTGTGTGAGAGTTAGTTGCACCTAAAGGTAGAAGATTTGGGTCTCAACTCTCAACCCATGGAGAGCAAAAGAAATTTTCCAACACCTAAGTCTACTCCTACCGGACCTTCCCGCACTCCTGCTACCTCACGAGTTGACAACAAGGGCCCAGCATCTATGACCAGCAATGCTAAGGTGCAATGTTATTGAGCGCTTTGCTAAAGCTTGTCCAAATCGTCAGAGGGTAGCTGCTGTTGCTGAAATTGAAAGGGCACGTAACTACGTTAGCGCTTTACTTAAACAAGCAACGGATAAGCCTCAACAAGCAAAAAGAAGATGCACCTACTAAGCAACCAAGCAACGACTGAGCTGGCTACTCTATGACCACTCTCTTCCAATGGTCGAGCTGATCGTAGACCACCCTTCTCTTTTTGGCCGCTCTTCCTGAAGTGAGTGAATTGTATGTAGAGATCTATAGGGGCTTATAGTTTAATTGGTTGAAACGTACTGCTCATAATGGTGATATTGTAGGTTCGAGCCCTACTAAGCCTACCACCTCTAAAGTACAGTTGAAGTCCCCGCCACCCTGTAGTAGACCTGATCTATATCCATATCCACTTGAGGATGGGGAGTTTAATGCTGATAACTATGATGAGGCCGATGCAAATGATGATGGGTATTATGGCATTCATGTGATTAGTTATGTCTTGGTGGCTGGAACCATGGAAGAAGATTCAATTGAAGAGGTTTACGTTGAATAGATCAAAGTAGACTAGATTGAAGATGTGGAAGATGAGGTAGTGGTTGAGAGCACTCCACAAAAGGTCTTAGAGATTCATGATGCTATTCTTGAAAAGTAAGAGCTTGTGCCTCCAATCCTCAATGAGAAGTTTATTGACGTTGATGACTCTATTAGGCATACGACATTCACGGTTGATTTTGATTTAAAGGTCGATCACGTATAGTTCGTTATGGCACCATGGTTCTTTGAAGAGAAAGCGCCACGCCTTGAAGGCTTTATCCCTAACGTCCCTACATCACCAAATTTTTGTTTAGGAGTGGTCAAAACTGCTATTCACATATTGTTTCCTCCATCACTGCAAAATTCGGGGACATTTTTTCAAGTTGGGGAAAGTTGATGCAGATTCATCACCGAAATGGGCTTGTTTTGTTAGAAATAAGCTTTGGGATGTGTTATATATGTGTTGAACCTTTAGTTCCATGAATTTTCTTTGTAATAGGCCACTTTGATATGTCTTTAATATGGGTATATGCTAGGCATACAGGATCCAATCCTATTTTTGAGTCCTATTTCCTTCCTTATTTCAGTTTCCTAGTTAGTTTGGGTATCCTAATTAGTTAAGGATTGGGTTAGACCTTTACTTTTTAGTGTTTTGAGTCTGTTTTCTATATAAGGTTGTAAGGGAGGACATCATTGTAAATGAATTTGATTAATGTATAGTTTTTTTGTTTTGTTTTTGTTTTTAAAATTTTGGATGAATAAATGAATTCATTACCAAGAGGAAAAAAGCAAAATACAAATGGGGGAGGGGGCTGATAAGGGGCAAACCCTCAAGGGGAGGGGACAGCAAACAGGGAAAAACCCTACATCAAGGGGCAGCTAACCCAAAGAAAGAGAACAAAAGGGGGGGGGGGACATCAAGGGTGGAGGGAATGATGGAGGGGGAAAGACACCAAGAGACAACAAAGAGCTTGTTCCTTGGGGAATCACGGACTGGGCGACGACTTTGGCAGCCAAGTTTGGAGCTAACATCAAAGTCGATGGCATTCCAAATCCTGTCAAAAGACTGAGAGTTGGAAGTCCATCTTTGAAGATTTCACTCCATCCAAATATGGGTGATGGTTGCACTAGAGGCAATTTTCCCTACAATGTCACAAATGCTAGACCCACCAAAGATCATATCAACCCAGATCCATTGTCTAGGCAATTGGAGGATGGTCCTGTTGGACGGCCAACAGGAGGAATGGACTCTCTTCCAGACAGAGCGGAGAAGGGGCAAGAGAAGTTGTGGTCAACACTTTCGGTCCCATTCCAACATAGGTAGCATGAAGGAGAGACTTGGATGTGACGGTATATGACAACAGGCATATGCATAGTTATTAAGGCGGGAAGGCGACAGAGGCGTTTGAGGGTCTTCCGACGCGTTTTGGTGGTAGATGGTTGACCAAATAACATATTAAAAATTATATAATACTAATATGCTAAATAAAGATTAAAAATTCATACCAATGTAAGATATTCATTAGAAAAACAAGTCAATAAAGTGAATAAACTAAGTTCATCTTCATCAATCATCATAGCATATAATATAAATATATAATTGTGAAACAAAATTATAAATATAAAGAAAAAAATGCCGTTAAAATATGTTAGTGTTTATTATATTTATTTCTATGATGCCAAAATGAGTGCCTAAGGTCATCTATTATATTTCTACTCGTGTCAGTCAATGCATAAATAAAGTGTAAGAAGTAAGAACTTAGAATTAAAAATTATCTCTAGTATGAACCGAGATGCCAATTTGAATGGAAAATAAATATGAAATAATCTGAGGAGATCTGAAATTCTGAATCATTCCAAAAATCTTCAATGAAAGAAAACATAAAATAAATTAAAATGCTAAAATTTAGTAAACATTTAGTTGGGATAAGTTTATGGTTGTTGTTATTGTTTGTTGTCTGCTAAAATTTTGTAAACAGTCATATACAAAATATAAATGTAAACTCATCTGAAACTCCAAAGTTCAATACTTCAAAGTTCAATCCAAATCAACAATTAAATTTAAATTAACTACTTCTTCCTCCTGTTGCTGACCTGCAAAATCATTTGGGCCTGTACCATAATCGTTCTCAATGTTTTCATCATCACAGACATCCTCTTCCTCCTTCACCTCCACTTTTTCATCTGAAGAATCCTTAGTCCTTCTACCACGCTAGGTATAACAAATATTGGATCCACTGGTTGATGTTGGAGCCCTCCTTGGTCTACTGTGGCTTTGATACTATGAAGATGCCCAACGCTCTATCAACATTTCTCCTGGTGAGATCATCCTCAAGATGAACTAATTCATCGTCTGATTCACCAATCATCCACTCACTACTCCAATCTAGCTCAAAGTATTGGTGGATTATAATTTTTGTTTTGTACCTTTCGTTCTTTGAACCTTACTTGAAGTTGACAAGATCATTTAAACATTGATGCTCTAATCTGTTCCTCTTCTTGGTGTGAATCTGAAGAACAATTAACAATATGAGGTAATCTTTGTAGGGCATTCTTTTATAAAACTATACAAAAAACAAAAAATAAAATTAAAGAACCAACAAAATTGATGTAGTATTAAGAGAAGTACTCACAAATTCAAATGTGCTCCAATTGCGATCACAACTAGAAGATGAGCAACAAATGTCAATTAAGCACAATGCAACTTTTGTAAGATCAAGAGCAAAACTTCCATGTCTTCCCCACCAAGCAGCGATATATATATATATATATATATATATGAAAAAATATAGATTAAATGAAAATCAACATATAAGGTATAAGATAGTAAAAAAGAAAATACTCACTAGGATTTAACTTGTCCCTTTGTTTGATCGCCATTTCCTTTGAAACACTTCATTTAGCTTTAGTATAAGCTTCATCCTAGTCAATGATCTTGTCTTGTAAGGTTGCATTAGGCACCAATCTAGTAAGTACATCATTATAGGCATCACTTGCTTTATGAGAAATGGTTGTCTCGTTATCTGGATTATTTTCAATAGCTTTAAAGACTTGTTTCTCATTGTTTGGATTGAGAAACAATGAAGTAGAATATAGCGGTAGATCCATCTGACTCGCCCAACGCCTATCAATAATCTTTATAATTTTCCTCCATTTCCTTTCATTGTCTCCAATTTTTTTTTCTTCTTTGCCTCTTCCAATGCAATATATACTTCAAGCAAAGTAGGCCTCTCATCACCATCCACTATCCTCAAAAGTTGAAGAAGATGCTGTAAAAAATCTGGCACGCCACTCTAGAACGATGTAGCAAACACTGTTTCAGAAGCTTTCTTCCCTCCCTCTGTAGATGCATGCTTAGAAAGCGACCAGTCATCTTCAACAAATAATTTTCTCAAAGAATCCTTATTCTTTAATAAGCTTTGAAGTGTTAAAAATGAAGAGGCAAATCTGGTCACTCTTATTCTCACTAAGTCTGATCCCCTTGTTTTTTGCCTCACAGCTTCTATAAGGCGAGTGTGTTGATAGATGAAGCTAGTTAATCTCTGCCCTTCAGTATAACAAATTTAAATGATTTTAAATTTCCTATGTCTTCCATCATAAGGTTCAGGCAATGAGCTGCACATGGAGCCCAAAACAACTTCTTTCCTTTTCTCCATTGATAGCCTACCCGCTGCAACGTAGTTGGCAGCAACGTTGTTAGTGACTACTTGAATCACATGATCTTCCCCAATCTCTTCAACCTTGCTATCAAGGAGCTCATCAACATTTTATGATTGACTAGATGCATCCAAAGACCCTCGCAAAAAAGTCACCTCTAGACAGTTGAGAAGAAAATTAATTAGGTGCCTTCCTCTCTTGTCTATCCACCCATCATATATTAGCTTGCACCTATTTTTCTTCAATAAGTTTGATGTTTCACCTTTATTTCAACAATTTTATCCTTCTCAAACTTCAATAAAGGCCCTCTATGAAGGGGGCTTGAAACCTGGTCCATACTATCCAATGGCCACAACCAATTCCTCAAAACTCCTTAACTTCAATGCATCGAATGGAACGCCGCTTCTGTAACCCCCACCTTGCAAAGTAAGAACATCTTTCTTCCTCTGGTCTTACACGGTTCTCCGTTGTCTCATATGGACCTTTACCTTGCCTATCTGCAACTACTTCAGGAGTCTTCTTTACATGCTTATCTATGGGACCCCTTGTTGTGTGACTTGTGTCACAACTTTTTTCCTCTTAAAGTTGTCCCAGAGCTAGGGATAGGACATGAGGCCCCCAAATTAGACGTTGTATTCTCTTGCAGTTCCATAGGTGAAACTCCAACCTGTCCACTAACATCCAAATCATCAAAATTTTCTGTCCTCTTTCTCTTGTTTTTCAAGATTGCATCTCTCATATCTTTAGCAATGACTTCCGTTGTTTTTACATACTTAGCTACATCTCCATAGCCACCAATTAATTGTTGCTTCATTATTTTTATTCCCCCCTTGACATTCTTCCTACAAAGGGTACACTTAATCCAATTTCTGCCTTCTAAGTTAGGCCGGCTATCGTATTTCCATTCAGGATCATTTGATTTAGCTCTCCTTTTTGGATCCTTGCTTGGATCGTTCACTGACTGTGCAATACTAGTATTTTCGGCCCCCATTGCTACCACAAACCTTTTCCATACTTGTCACTTGTCTCTTTTTGTAATGTCTACAAGTACAATCAATAACAGAAAGAACAAAATATAGAAAACAGGGAACACAACCATGCCTTACCGATTACCACAACAGGAAAAAAAATAAAAATTACACAAACATGATTTGAGAAAAGACATGCAATCTACAAGTATTAATTGTAATGGTAATTCTGTAATGATTTTTAAAGTACAGGAATCAAGAAATAAAGGAGGACAGTAATAAGAATTAAATGATATTTAAAGTTGAAAAGTGAGGAGCATTCTGGAATTCACAAGAAAGAAAAATAAGTCTATGTTTAACTGTACAGGTTGAAAGAGCAAGCAGCAAATGAACCTAATTAGTCTGCAACCAGATTTGGTGTTATGAACAAGAACCGACAACAAGGTGAGCTCAAATCTCCAAACCAATATTCAGTTCATCCTCAAAATGTACAGGTTGAATCGCCCTTAGGGGTAAAACCAACACTAAAGTTTCTGGGAGAAAGAAGTTGAATCAGTACAGTTTGATGTAGCATTATATGGTTGCAAGTATTTGTCATTTGTCAAACAGAAGAAGTAGGTGAAGAAACAGGGTGGTAAAGAACTGAAGAATAAATAGAAGAAAATAGAAGAAAAATAAAAAAAGGCCTTTGGAATGAAGATGGATGAGCAGGCACTTGAGCCTGGAACTGATGAAATTCGGGGGAAAGATGGAACTGGTCACTATATTGGGGGAGTACCGTTGAAAAGACTAAAGGAACGGGAGTAAAAAGAGAAGCAGAACCGAAAGAAGGGGAAGAAGAAGAAGAAGAAGGAGAAGAAGGAGAAGAAGTAGAAGAAAAATTGGAAAAAAAAAAAAGAGGAGGTTGAAAGAAGAAGAATAATAGAAAAAGAATTAGATGGAAATTGAACAAATCAAAAAAAAAAAAAAAAAACCGATAACCGCAAGGAGAAGAAGAACTGAAGAAGAAATAGAAGAATAAGTAGAAGAAAAATCGGGGAAGAAAAAAAACAGAGAATGAAAGAAGAACTGAAGAAGAAGAAGAAATAACTGAAATAATTACATCTCTTACCTTGTTGAAGCCACAAATGCTGGAGGAAGGAGGAATAATCGCCGAAGGTAGGAGGAACAACTGTCGACTTGCCGTTGCCGGAATTGATGTAGGATGGGATCTGGGACGGTTCTCTCTTTCAATCAAGGGTTTCGTGAGGCAAGATGAGTTTTGCGATTAGGATTCCACTTATTCTTTGTTATCTAAAGCCTTGATTGTTTGATCCAGTGTTGCAGCGCGTACAGAACTGATATACACTACCAATAACAAACAAGTAAATGGAATCAATAATAAAACATGTAAAGGTAAAAAAGTAATAATGTTAGCAATTTAACACATAAGGCGACTACCCAGGTAATAAAGCATCATAAGGCGTTGCCTTACTCAATAAGGCAGTCGCATTATATGTATGCATAGAGGCATATGCTTGCCTTAGCTTCACCAAACCGCATTATCGCCAAGGCGATGCCTTAATAAGCTTGCTCTATTGGAGGCCTCTACCCTTCTAGGGTTCCAAAAAACTAGAGGCACATTGGAGAGACAAATTTCCAATCGACTCTCAAACCAACTCTAATAGCTCTTGGTTTTGTATGTCAATCACAATTTTTTTTATAAGGTTTAAAGGAGGCGTACCGAGTGTATCTTACCTGTATAAATCTATATTGGTACCTGATGCGGTAAAAATTGACTGAATGATCTTCCCTACAGTTCCTGGTGCTCTAGCCGACCTGCACAGAAGAGAGGACAGGGGAGAACCGGGCTGACCCAACAAGGGACTCTCCGATGCCTAAGATTTTTCCACAGCAGATGCTCAAGGGAGCTTTTTCAGTCAAAGTTGTCATCGATCCCCTTTGAGGGAGGCTTACCTTGATATTTATAGGCTGCTCATGGAGGGAGGATGGGAGACGTTCGTGGAGAGTCTTGTTAGGCGTAGAGTCCTTGAGGGTAATGGCTCTCTAATGCTAGGAATATTCCAGATCTTAGGGTATACCAGGGGAATATTCCCCTCTTATCTCGGAAATGCCAACCGTGTGAGGAGTAGATGTCTCTGGTGACGTGTAGTGGATAGAGTCCCGTCCTTGTGAATAGGGATTATGTTCCTTGAATGTAGGAGTGGACAAGAGTACGTTTCTGGAAACCTTGTTGTCGACGTCGGGCCGAGGTGGCAGCACGGCCAGATGAGATGCTGAGGTGGCAATACGGCCTGATGTGGGCCGAGGTTTCTAGAAACGTGCTCTTATCCACTCCTACATTCAAGGAACGTAATCCCTATTCACAAGGACAGGACTCTATCCGCTACACGTCACCAGAGACATCTACTCACACGGTTGGCATTTCCGAGATAAGAGGGGAATATTCCCTTGGTATACCTTAGGATTTGGAATATTCCCAGCATTAGAGAGCCATTACCCTCAAGGACTCTACGCCTAACAAGACTCTCCACGAACGTCTCCCATCCTTCCTCCATGAGCAGCCTATAAATATCAAGGTAAGCCTCCCTCAAAGGGGATCAATGACTTCTTTGACTGAAAAAACTCCCTTGAGCATCTGTTGTGGAAAGATCTGACTTAGGCATCGTAGAGCCCTGTTGGGTCAGCCCGGCTCTCCCCTGTCCTCTCTTCTGTGTAGGTTGGCTGGAGCACCAGGAACTGTAGGGAAGATCATTCAGTTAATTTTTACCGCATCAGATTGGCGCCGTCCGTGGGAAACTGTTACAAAAAGCTGCCTTGGACCAATGCAATTAAGGAGTGAGAAGGTCGTTTCTTCTACGACAACACGAGTAAGATCCACCAGCGAGTTACCACTTGGACGTCCCCATTCACCACAAATGGCAGAGCAGGAGAATGTCCCAGCAGAGACCCCTCCACGAGGGCCCCAACAAACCCGGCTTGATGTGCAAGTTGCCCAGGGAGAGGGAGATCAGCACGAGCAAAACCCTCAGCTATCTCGCCATGTCCCATCATCCCGGGTAACTCACCAAAATATGGAAGAGCAGATGCAGAGCTTGCAGCTGCAGGTGTTAGCGACAAACATTGGTGCGGGACTTCATACGTCAGTTCGGCTCGGCACTCGGATTGGTTCAGCTCAGCTGCCTAGGCCTGTTCTGGGCAGACAACTCAACGACGAATCTCCTGACAACAGTGTCACCCCTCAATCAACGAGGGGGTCCGCCAAAACATCACGCACTGCTTATTTGGTACCACCCCGGTCTCCTACCGAGGGGCGCAGGCAAGGTCCCATTCCTTCCCAGAATGGGAGAGCTCGTTGTTTCGCACGTCACCGGAGTCCAGAGACATATGATGCCTGTAGATCCCCACCCTGGGTAGGAAGACGCTAGCTATCGCCTCAAAGACTCACTAGAGGCGCGTGTCAGCACAGAGAAGAACGCGAGAACTCCCAGGGGATAGCTCAGCAAGATCAACCCCATGGAGGTCAGGGCTCGCCCACCAGGCCGAACAGAGGTGCACCACGGCAAGGTCAGGATCGGCCTGGTGGTCACCAAGACCGAGGAAGAAGCCCAAGAAGAGGTGAAAGGGCACGTCGCTGCCCGGATCACCGAGCTGAGGAGAGAAGGGATGACCTGGAGAGCCGCATCCAGTGCCTTACTGACCGAGTAGAAGGAATACAGAGGCAAAGGCACCCGACCCATAATGCACTATCCAATGAACTGATAGACATCGAACTGCCCCCACATTTTGTGATACCCGTCTTTAATGGATATGACGGCACCACAGATCCTTATGATCATCTCCTGTATTACAGCTCAGCCATGACAGTTCATGGCAGGTCAGACACCATTCTCTGTCGAGCCTTTGCAGACTCATTAAAAGGAGCTGCGTTGGTATGGATGTTGAACTTGTGGCCCCGGTCCATCCGCAGCTATGAAGAGCTGACAAGAGTGTTCCTCACACGTTTTCAAGCAAGTATGAAGCAGAAATAAACTACGCAAAACGTGATGAACATGAGGCAGGGAGCAAGAGAGACTATAAGAGAGTTCCTTGCCCGATTCACCAAGGTGACACTTGAGGTAAAAAACCTATGGGAAGGAGTGGCGTATAGCACGTGCAACGGGGTAATGCACCCTGATCTGGTCCGGTCTCTGGCCCTTGACTTGCTAGAAACAATGCCTGAGCTGTTGAGACGGTGCAATAAATAAGCCAACATGGAGGAAGTCCTGGCCACTAGAGGGATAGCTGACAGGGGTGATCAATCAGAGAAGGAGAAGAAAAGGACTCTGAGGCCTAGGGACGATTCTCGCGAGTCGAAGAACAGAACAGATCGGCTGCTTGACAAAGCTGAATCTGAGTGATATGAACTTGATCGTTCCCGAACAAACCTGCTCTTAGAGATCCAAGATCAGAAGTATTTTAGCTGGCCCAGGCCAATGACGGCTAAACCAGAGGAGAGGAATCCCAATCGGTATTGTCGATACCACCGAGACCATGGACATGACATTGATGATTGCAAGTCTCTAAAAAGGAAAATTGATGAGCTCATCAAGGCTGGATACCTTAACAAGTATTTGAAGTAGAAATATGATGGGAACTGGCCCGAGCCGAGGAGAGACGATGCCAAGCCGAGTTGCCTAAGGAACCAGCCACGGACCGAGCTGACGCGTACGATAACCAGCTTGTGGGTCCAGCCATTCTAACAATCATGGGCGGACCCGTGGCAGAATCAGTTAGAAAAACCAAAGCACGCACGGTTCGTATGCATCACGGAACAGTCTGTCAAAGCCCTCAGAACAGATCCACCCATTACGTTCTTTGACAGAGACCTAGAAGAGCTGAACTGGCCTCACAACGACACTGTCGTAGTTCAATTAGTGGTGGCTAACCACCCCTTCCACAGGGTCCTAGTGGACACAGGAGCCTCCGTTGACCTCATGTCCTACGAGGCCTTCATAAACTGGGGCTTGGCACTGGGGCCTTAAAGCCAGCCCCAATACCCATGTACGGATTTTCAGGCACGCCAGTAGATCTAGAAGGAGTTGTAGACTTGCCTGTAACCATTGGACAGGGAGTTCAGATAGCCACTACCATGGTTTCTTTTATGGTCGCCAAGATTGCCTCACCCTACAATGTAATCCTTGGCCGATCTGGTCTCCATGGCCTTGGAGCGATTGTGTCCACTAAGCACATGAAAGTCAAATTCCCCACCAGCAATGGAGTCGAAGAATGCATGTCCAGCCAAAAGGAATCTAGGGAATACTATGCCAACTTCATAAAATCTGTCAAGAAATCATGCTTGGGCCTAACGTGTATGGTAGAAATTGTTGATTGCCGAGATGAAAGCCTCTTGACCCGAGCCGAGCCAATGGAATAGCTGTTTATTGTCCCAATCACTGAGGCCGAGCCGTCAAAAACCGTTCAGCTCGGAGCATTGCTGAGCTCCCAACGCTGCGACGAGATTTTGAACTTCCTCGGCGAAAACTCTGATATTTTTGCTTGGAAAGCTTCTGATATGCCAGGCATCTCCAGGGCCGTAATTGAGCACAGTCTGGACGTTAACCCTAGCTTCAAGCCTGTCCAGCATAAGCGTAGGAACTTCGCGATTGAGCGGAACACCATCATCAATGAGGAGGTTGACAAACTCCTAGCCACGGGGTTTGTGAGGGAAGTAAAGTACCCGACCTGGTTAGCCAATGTGGTAATGGTTCCGAAGTCCAACGGAAAGTGGAGGATATGTATAGACTACACTGACCTGAACAAGGCCTGTCCCAAAGACTGTTATCCTTTGCCCCGGATTGACTCCCTTGTAGACTCGACTGTAGGCCGCGAGATGCTGACCTTCATGGATGCATATTCCGGCTATAACCAGATAAAGATGAAGGTGGAAGATGAGGAGAAAACCGCTTTCCTCACCACTCAGGGCAACCACTGCTACACTGCAATGCCTTTTGGCCTAAAGAATGCTGGAGCCACTTACCAGAGGATGGTGAATGTAATGTTCCGAAGCTAGATCGGAAGAAATATGGAAGTTTACGTTGATGATATGCTGGTCAAGAGCGCGAAAGGCACTAATCATGTGCTAGATCTAAAGGAAGCCTTCGATGTCCTATGGCAGAACCAAATGAGACTAAATCCAACAAAGTGTGCATTTGGAGTAACCTCTGGGAAATTCTTGGGCTTTCTAGTATCACAAAGGGGAATAGAGGCAAACCCCTCCAAAATCGAGGCCATTTAAGAAATGCGGCCGCCAAGAAACATTCGCGAAGTTCAGAAACTGACGGGGTGCCTGGCCGCACTTAACAGGTTCCTGTCCCGAGCAGGGGATAAGTTCTTCCTTTCTTCAAGCTACTAAAAGGAGGAAAAGGTCAATAACAATTTTGCTGGACGGAAGAATGCGAAGCATCTTTCAATGAAATCAAAGCCTGCCTAACCCGGCCCCCTTTGCTGAGCCGGCTAGAGCTTAGAGAGTAGCTATAGCTTTACCTCTCTACCTTCCCGGTAGCCGTTAGTGCAGTCCTTATGAGAGAAGAGGGAAAGACCCAGAGGCCCATCTACTATGCGAGTCATGTGCTCTTGGAACCAGAGACAAGGTACCGGAGAATTGAGAAGTTTGCACTGGCTTTGATCGTGACAGCCAGGAAGTTGAGGCCCTACTTCGAAGCATACACCAATGCTGTACTAACTGATCAACCGTTAAGAAAGTCACTTCACAGCACCAGCATAGCAGGACGTATGGTGAGTTGGGCTGTCGAGTTAAGTGAGCATAACATTGAATTCCAACCGAGAAGCACAATCAAGGGCCAGGCACTGGCTGATTTCTTGGTAGAATGTGCACAAACTGAAGAAGCAGCAGAGCCTAAGGCCGATCCAAACAGAAAGTGGAAACTCTTTGTTGATGGATCCAGCACCACAGCAAGGAGCGGCGTAGGACTTGTGCTGCGAAGCCATGAGGAATTCATGATACAGTACACCCTTAGATTTGCATTCCCCGCAACAAATAACGAGGCAGAATATGAATCCCTGATTGCGGGAATCAAACTGGTAAAGGCGGTAATGACAAACGACTTGGTCGCACATAGTGACTAATTGTGAACCAAGTCAATGGGCAATACGAGGCCAAAGAAGAGAGAATAGCCAAATATTTGAAAGAAATACGTTGTCTGGTGACCAGTTTCAACACATTCGCAATGGTACAGATCCCGCGGGAGGAAAATATAGTAGCAGATGCCCTCTCCAAACTAGCTACAGCAGAACTCGGGGATTGTACAAGCTCGGTATACTTTGAGGTACGAAACCAACCTACCTATGAGCAAGAATTGATGTGCAGCAATACGCAGCAAGCTGAGCGGAGCTGGATGGACCCCATTATGGACTATTTAGGAGATGGACATCTCTCAGGAGATCAGATAGAAGCAAGGGCAGTCAAAAGGAGGGCAACTAAATACACCCTCCATGGTGGAGCACTTTACAAAAAGGGCAATATCCTGGCCCCTGCTGAAGTTCCTGTCCTCGAACCAAGCTAAAGAGACACTTCGCGAAGTCCACAGGAATTTCTGGGGGACACATTGGGGGAAGGGCACTGGCCTACAAGGTGTTGTGCCAAGGATTCTACTAGCCAAACATGCAACAAGATGCAATGAAGTTCGTACGGCGGTGCTTTAAGTGTCAAATACACGGCCCAATACCACACGTCCCGGTTATAGAACTTAGTTCTGTGATCTGCCCCGATCCTGTTCGCAATGTGGGGAATGGATATCCTAGGACAGTTCAAGAAAGGAAAGGGCGGTGTCCAATTCTTGATTGTCGCTATTGATTACTTCACTAAATGGATGGAGGCACGTCCACTAGCCAAAATCACTGAGTAGGCAGTGGAGAAGTTCATGAGGGACGACGTCATATACCGCTATGGTGTCACAAAGGTACTGATCACAGATAATGGTTGACAATTCGACAATCGGAAATTCAGGCTCTTCTGCAGTAACTTTAACATTGATTTCCAAAACACTGCTGTAGCACACCCGCAATCGAATGGCCAGGCAGAAAAAGCCAACCACATACTTCTAGATGGAATAAAGAAGAGGCTGAACCAAGAAGTGGGCAGACCAGCTACTCAGTGTACTTTGGGCATATCGCACCTCAGCTCGGACCCCCACAAAGGAGACGCCGTTCCGATTGGCATACGGGACCGAAGCGTTAACCCCTGTGGAGGTGACCCAAGCCTTGTTCCGATCAATAGTGTTCGAAGCTTCACAAAACGAAGTTGGGCTCTAAGCAAACATCGACTTCATAGACGAAGTTCGGGAAGAAGCACTTGTGCGAAATGAAACATACAAGCAGAAAGTCCGGCAGTCACAACCGAAGGGTTAAATCACGGGGATTCATGGTTGGTGACTTGGTCTTTAGGAAAGTATCTGCAGCGGAACCAAGAAGTGAAGGCAAGCTAAGCCCGAACTGGGAAGGCCCGTGCATAGTCTCCAAAGTGGTACGCCCCGGTACTTACCACTTGCAGAATCAGGGGGGTACAACTATATCAAGGGCGTGAAATGTTAAAAATCTCAAAAAATTTTATCAGTAGATTGCATTGAAATCCCATCGATTGGGTGTTAGTCTTGTTGATTTTATATTGTCAGCACCTTAGCTTTCATATCTCAGTTATTCAATTTTATTCACGGAGAGGATTAGATTCTACTTCGAAGCAATGTATTTGTCCCAAGTGCATACCACACATCAATATACTATGGCTCTTCTAAGGAAACAAAGACCTTAACATCTAAGGCATAAAGATCGAGTTCCAACTCGGCAACATCTAAGACAGCTTAAGCTCAGCGCTACCAAGACTAGACCCTAGTTTGGAGACTCAAAGACCTTAACATCTAAGGCATAAAGACCGAGCTCCAGCTCGGCAGCATCTAAGATAGAGCTTAAGCTCGGCACTACTAAGACCAGACCCTAGTTTGGCGACTCAAAGACCTTAACATCTAAGGCATAAAGACCGAGCTCCAGTTTGGCAGCATCTAAGACAGAGCTTAAGCTCGGAGCTACCAAAACCATACCTTAGTTTGGCGACTCAAAGACCTTAACATCTAAGGCATAAAGACCGAGCTCCAGCTCGGCAGCATCTAAGACAGCTCAAGCTCGGCGCTACCAAGACCAGATCCTAGTTTGGTGACTCAAAGACCTTCACATCTAAGGCATAAAGACCGAGCTCCAACTGGGTAGCATCCAAGACCGAGCTCAAACTCGACACTGCGAAGACCATACCCCAGTTTGGCAACTCAAGGCCTTAACATCTAAGGCATGAAGAACGAGCTTTAGTTCGGCACCATCAATTCCAAATCCGGATTGGGCATACTTGCCCTACGGTCCAGGTCTAGGCATGATGCTTCGCAATACTAAGACACACAAGACCAAATCAAGTTCAATTGAATGATGGAACTACCTTACAGAAATTGAAGAGACACAATGAGTGAAGAAAAAGTATTTTTCCATTAATGAAGGAGGGAAGAAACCCTCAAAGGTTACATCAACTCCCAAATGGAATTTTTATAAAAAAAGAAAGGAGAGAAGAAAGAAGATTACATCGCTCCCACAATGGGAAAAAGAAAAAAAAATTAGTATTGCAAAAAGTGGGGGGGGGGGGCTTGATCAGGAGGGAGAGAGGTGGTTCACTTGGTTGTTTTAGGGTTGACTTGAGCCACCTCTTCACCAACCTCGGCCTGACCGGCGAGCTGCATTGAAGGAGCTGGGGCAGGAGCGCGCTGCTCATATTCAGAAAAGTCATAATTTGGCATCTTGCGAAGGACGAACTGGATGGCATCTTTCGAGCCGGCCTGAAATGAGGAGACATTGACATCAACTAGCCATTTCTGACCAGCTTCGGAGTTTAGCCACCTCTCAGCTGCGATCTCATCGTTCGAGGCTAGCTCGACCTGATGCTTCTTTTCCAACTCAGAAATCCGAGCTAGAAGTTCAGCTTCTTTCCTTTTGCTGGCCTCATGAGCTTTAGCCAGCTCGCTTTGGAGTGCGTCCTCCTTGACAAGGCCGCTGTTGATTCTGAGCTGCTTAGCAACCTCACGCTCCAGCTCTCCGGTTTTCTCCTCATCTCGCTTTTTGCTCCTCAGATTTGGGCTTTTTCTTCTCTCTCCAGTTGACTCGTGGCCATCAGGAGCTCCCCCTAGAGACGCTTTACCTCGTCGTCCGCCTTGGCACGACCAATGGCTATGTTCTCAAACCGTTGAGCGGCCTCAACCGCAAAAGCAAAACCCTGCAAGGATCCAGCGGGGTTATGAGTACCTGAAACTCAAGTAAGCACAAAGAATGAGAGGAGGAAAATACTTACATCGCTCATCCGGGCGTAGACCTGTTCTGAGAAGTCGATATCGGACTTCCTCACACGGGCAACGTCCTTGGGACGGCTACGGCGGCACCAAACCCGAGCTGCAACGGGGTCCAGAATGGTGCCGTTCTCCATCAGTTCCACCTAGGGATCCGCTGGCTGCTTCCTCGTTAGGGCCACCTTGGGAGGGTTGTCGTGCTGCCCCTCATCCACGGGCGAGCGCCTCCTTTTCTGGTAGTCGGACCCTGCTCCAGCTTGATCAGGGGTGCCGGTCTGCCCTGGCGCCTTCTCTTCAGAGCCAGCTGGCTCCTTCCCTTTCAGAGAACCCATAGCCCTGTGCCGAGTTGAATATTGGATTGGAGGGGGCATCTCCTTCCCTTGTTTGCCTCCAATAATCAGGGGCGAAGACTTATTGCCCTCGCTAGGGGAGGGGCTACCTTCGCACTTGGGTTAGGGCTCGCCACGGCCTTGCCCTTATCGCCAGCCTTCTTGGCAGCCTGCTTGGCCGCCTCTCTTCCTCGCCTTCACTGTTGCCGCAGCCAGGGCCTTATTGTCTACCTTCACATTAACCACAACAAGACAAGAAAGAGCCGAGCTGGATCAATAATGGAAATAAGCTAAAATTGTAAAAAATCGAGTTGAACCACCATGAATCGAACTCGATCGGACCCTCACCAGGGACTTCACTCAGCTCAAACTCTCGGAGGAAGTCTTCATCCTGCAGCATGCGAACATTCATAGCCTCCCCACCCAAACACATCTGATATGTTTGGAGGTCAGCTGGGGAGAGCTTAGGTGCTCTGTTCAGCACGGAGAGGGTGGGCTTGACCCAGCTGCTCTTGAAGGGGTTCCCCTCCATCGCCACGTAGAAGTAACTCTCCTTCCATTTCTTCACCGAGGAAGGCATGTTGAGGAACATCTTCAGGTCGCTGTACGGACCATCCCTCTCCCTGTCCCTCTTGATGAAGTAGTACCACCCTGAGGTGTGCCTCTTCATCAAGAACATCTTCCTGAATAGGTCCAGCATCGCGGTCTGACCCAGCTTCAAGACACACCTCAAAGCCAAGAACAGTCCTCCATGAGTTCGGAGTCAGCTGGCTAGGAGCGAGGCACCAGTGGTCCAGAACCAAGCTGACCAGCTTGGGCATAGGAATCCTCAGGCCGCTCTGGAAGGCAACATCGTAAAGGGCCACCACGTCTCCAGATGCGTCCACTCGTTCGTTCTTGTTTGGGACGCTCATCACCACGTAATCGGGGATGCTGTATCGGCTCTAGATCAGGTCGAGTACCTTGGGCGTCAAGATGCTTGGGGTATTGACCGCAGTTTTCTTCTCCCCAGAAGAGGAGACTTCCCCCTCGGACTTTGCCAGGCCAGCCTCAGGGACTTCGGCACCCGAGGGGCCCGCACCCGGAGTGCTTGCTATCGTGGCACTGGGGGGCTGAGTTGGGGCAACCGAGCTAGCTCCACCCTTGGTTGGGATGGTCTCAGGTGAGACCACCTCCACAGACTCAGAGCCGGAGCTGCTGTCAAAACCGGAGCTGTCTTCGGAGCCCTGACTGCTGGAAGTATCATCACTGGAGGACGAAGGATTGGGAATGCGGCACTCATGGTGATTTTACCCGGGCCTCACGGTCGTCAAGGGGGTTTGGTTGGGCGAGTCCGGATCATGCGTGGACGCCATATTGGCATCTCCAGGGCTAATGCTAGGGTACGCGGAGGGCTGAGCAGAGGATCGACGAGTCAACCATAATAGTACTTGGTTGTAGGACGAGCTTAAAAGAGACGAACTGGTAAGGACAAGCGAGAAAGAGCGATGTTCACGACACTGGGCTGCGTTGAAACTCTGTGAATGTCCGCACTGAGGGTAGGAGCGAGCTGAGCTGACTTTATCACAAGATCGAATGACAAGACTTCTAGAAAAACATGTACCCTATTTATAGGAGAAGGTGGTAGAGAATGAACGGCTGGATCTGGCTGAAATCAACGGCGAATAGGAGCGGTCTCTTCGCATGCCCGAGGTGAAATAGCGGCTCCAAGTCACGTAGCTGGACGAGCACATTTCGTGCTGAGCGAACGACGCACAATCTAAAAGTCAACGGAATTTAATGCTCTAGCTATTTGAGCTGAACCGCTAGAGCGGGGGGCTAGTGATGAGGGCATTTCTCCCTAACCACGGCATGGGTAAGGAGTGTCCTGACCAATGCTACGTTGATACCTTATCTAGCCGTGCTGCCACCTCGGCCCTCCATCTGGTCGTGCTGCCACCTTAGCCCTCCATCAGCCCGCGTTGTTACCTCGGCCCCCCATCTGGCCGTGCTGCCACCTCGGCCCCCATCAGGCCGTGCTGCCACCTCGGCATCTCATCTAGCCGTGCTGCCACCTCGGCCCAACGTCGACAACAAGGTTTCTAGAAACGTGCTCTTGTCCACTCCTATATTTAAGAAATGTAATCCCTATTCACAAGGACGGGACTTTATTCACTACACGTCACCAGAGACATCTACTCCTCACACGGTTGGTATTTCCGAGATAAGAGGGGAGTATCCCCTTGGTATACTCTAGGATCTGGAATATTCCCAGCATTAGAGAGCCATTACCCTCAAGGACTCTACGCCTAACAAGACTCTCCATGAACGTCTCCCATCCTCCCTCCATGAGTAGCGTATATATATCAAGGTAAGCCTCCCTCAAAGGGGATCGATGACTTCTTTGACTGAAAAAGCTTCCTTGAGCATCTGCTGTGGAAAGATCTAACTTAGGCATCGGAGAGTCCCCTGTCGGGTCAGCCTGACTCTCCCCTGTCCTCTCTTCTGTGCAGGTCGGCTAGAGCACCAGGAACTGTCGGGAAGATCATTCAGTCAATTTGTACCGCATCAGTACCATATTGGATCGTATCGATTGATAGAGGGAAGATACAAATTATATTTAAAGTATTGTATGTATCGACCTATACAGTATGATTTGCACCGATACTTAAAACCCTGAGTATAGTTAGGTGTAAGTTGGAAAAAAAGTTATACTTTCTCCAAATGCTACATAATATTCTGGTATTTGGTTACTCAACATTGAATGTCTAATCTACGTAGTTGAACACTTGAACGCTTGCTATATATTTTAAATTTCCTTATTTCCAGACATTACTCCGACTTTCCTCCCTGCTTTCAAGTACTGCAATTGAATGCAGCTCAGCTGAGTCATCTTGGGGATGGATTGGGATAGTCAACGTCCAAGTAGAAACTGGATCCTGAGTTTTAACCCTCTCCCCCCTGCCCTAAAAAAAAAGTTCCATCTCGTGCCAACTACCAATTTATGTTCTGTAAACTATATCATAATACACAAGCTGTCTCATTACCTCATACCCTTGAGAGAATGTAGTTCTAAATTTTATTTTCCTGAGGGGTGGGGGTGGGAGATGAACAGGTACAATTATGGGAGTTAACTCTTTCTTTCTGTTAGACTTGCTCTTTGATGGTATTTTTATTGAGTACCCTAGCAACCCGAAGCCTATGCCCCAGGAAGGTGGGGGTTGGAGGTCTACACCATCAGTCTATCACTATCTACTCTACTCTCTGGAGAGGGTGGTGTAGCCAAGAATTCGAGTTGGAGGCTTTCTAATTTTGTTGTAGTTAGAAATTAATTGAATAAGAAGCATATTAATAAACTGCTTTGGAGTAGTTATATTTTAGTTGTTGATTTTTAATCAGAAAATTTATTGTTGGTTTTCTGGATGATAAGATTTCCTTTGCTGTCACGATGACTACTTTTGTTTAGGTGTAGTTGGATAGTTGTCAATAAATTGGTGGAAATCATTTGCATAAAATCAAACCTAATGGCTACTTATTGCCTGTCATCTGTAATGCCCCGGCCCCATTAACCTTGCACAATATTATCCTCTTTGGCCCATTGGTCTCAAGGTTTTAAAACTCGTTGTGCCATGTTAACGAGGTTAGAAGTTATTAACTAGCCCAGTAATCTCTCCCTAAGCGATGTGGGATTAAAGTTTACACACTCTCTCTGATCTCCCAAACCCTTTGGTATTTGCCGTATTCTTGGTGTGGACACCTCACTGATCTCCTAGGCGGGTCTGGTACTTGCCATTTTTTTGGGTGTCACAACTTCCCTTCTTTCAGCACAATGTCCCCGTTGTGGCCCCACTCGTTGTCGGGGTTTGCTCTGATACCATTATGTAACCCCTCGGCCCCATTAACCTTGCACAATATTGTCCTCTCTGGCCCATGGGCCTCAAGGCTTTAAAATGCGTTGTCATGTTAAGGAGGTTAGAGGTTATCAACTAGCCCAGTAACTAGGTTATGTGGGATTAAAGTTTGCACACCTTCACCGATCTCCCAAACTTTCTGATACTTGCTGTATTCTTTGTGGAGACATCTCACCGATCTCCCAAGCGGGTCTGGTGCTTGCCGTATTCTTGGGTGTCACATATGCTATTTTTGTGGTTGTGGAGTTTGAAAGTCACTGAACTATTTATGGGGTTCGGGAGTCAAAAAGTGTTGGCACAATAGAACATGTCGTTGTATAGAGAAGCTTCACTTTGGGTCATGCATTTGCTGTCAGTTGCCAGTGTATGCACTTATTTTCAAGTAATTAACCTTATCACTGTTGAGTAAAGACACGGTTTTTTGTGTCATTGGAATTAGAATTGGTAGTCTTACCACCGCCCATCAATTGGTGGCATTGAACTCAAAGTCGATGCCATGACATGAGCATGTAGAAACGCAACCCTAAAACGATGCAGAAGATAATGGAAAAACAAAACAAACAATGCACAGGGATTTTACGAGGTTCGGCAAGGTTGCCTACGTCCCCGGTGAGATGAGATCCTGCTTCACTATCAATGGAGAATAGGGTTACAACGCTCGTCTTTACACCTCTCAATATTGCATGCATTACAGAGAAAGAAACCCTCGCTACAAATATATAGCGAAAAAACCCTAATCCGGATTAAACTATAATTGCCCTCAAATAAAAAATTCGAGCGGGGGGCTGCGCCTCCCTACACCCCCTGCTATGCAAGGGGGCCTCCTGCCCCCCTTGCAACCCCACGGCCCGCTAACCGGCTAGCGGGACCGCCGTCCTGCCTGTCTAGGTGCTGCACCAGTACTCCCCGGATTAAACTGCGACGGAATACAAGACATCATACACCAACAGAGCAACCATAAGGTTCATGACATTTGATTCTAATAGAGGAACATGCATCGCAAACTATGTAGAAAAGATTTCACATTTGAGGGACCTGAGTCCTGTTGGAGGGTGCTGAAATTGTCTGAATTGTTTATCAATGGAAACAGCAGTGGATTCAGTTCAGTTCATAGAATACCATCTGTCAGATGGCCTTTGTTTGGCTGCAAAAGGTCTTTATTTGGCTACAGCTGTGCGTGAGACAGCATGGCTAAAATTTGTGATGAGAAACTAGACCTCCATGGTGAACTGGTGTAGTTATCATCAAGAGTGAAGGAACTTGACCTGTTTGAGTTACAACAGAAGTAATGCAGCTCAAGGGAATCTGGCAGCAGCCACAACATTCCTGAGGAAGCAACAGAGTTTCATCTGTGGGAGGAAAATGCCATAAAGGATCCATCAACAATCCTCTAGGCTCTAGCCTTAATATCTAAATTAAATATGAACACATGGCTTCGACGCAAACTCCATCGACAATCCTCTAGTGGTTGTGATTGCTTGACGTTCATGCTTAGCTGGTCTGTCTCCTGTTTCTCTTGTGTCCATTGTAAACTATTAGATGGTTCGTGATGGAAAAGGTACACCCTTGGGAGTAGGCTTTACTTCAATTCTATTTCCCACTTGAAATATGCTGGCAGAATTCCAGGGAAACACAGTTCATATATGGTTTGAGGTAGTTGAGTCTTGCAAAAATTGGATCTTTGTCTATTATTGTTATGATATTTTGCTAGTCCTTTGCCTTTAATCAAAATAAGATTTTTGGTGGATAAAAGAACTCCGTTTTCTTATGCTCAGCTATGGTTTCTCTTTCTGTATTAATTGTTTTTTTCCTTTTGTGTTGATGATGTCAAATTTTTGTGCTGCCTGGGTCAGCTGACCAAGATTGCCTGAATTGTAGTGTTAATCATAATGTGGGAACACTCATGGTTATTCTTTTCTTAAAGTGTGACCCGGGGTCATGGTTTTCAACTATGTTTAAAAATTTCTATCATTCTGTATAATTGATGTACTAAACCATTTACCTCATGAATGGATTTGGTTGGAAGTTGGAAGGTTGTTGCAACCCTATCTTGTGCATTATTAACGTTTTGTTGGATAAATGTAATGCTGCCATTCTCATCTGCTTTGAAGAGGAAGGTGTGTATGCTGGAATTATCATTTGTTTATGCTGTAGACCACAGCCTGCTTTTTTATTCCTAGCTAGTATTTTTGTTTCAATGCTTGATATTCTTATGGCTGCAGGCTTTATCAAAAGCGCTAACTGAGGATGAACTCATGTACCTTAGGGCTCAGTATAGGCTGTTGGAACCACATAAAGATGCGCGTGTTTCTCTTGAGAACTTAAAAATGGTCTGTTGGTTTTATTTTATTTTATTTTTTGTTATTTGTTTATTTATTTAACTTTACCCTTCTTTTTGAAATTTGGTGCTTCATTTTCTTACTTGAGGCTTTAAAGTGCCGGTACCATTTAATGACTTTATTTGATAACTAATGTTGCTGGAATCTTATTTGAAATGCATTATTCTTTCTACCCTTATGCTGTGCAGGCTCTCATGCGAAATGCAACTGATGCCATGAAGGAGGCAAGGGTTCCTGAATTTTTACACACTGTAAGACGTCTTGATACTTTTGGTGCCCACAGTTGAATTTTTTGTTCATGACATGAGATGCCAGGGTCCATGTTTAAAGTGCATTTTCTTGTTGGAATTAGCAGAACAGGTTGATTCAGACTGTGGGTCGAGGATGAATTCAATAATTTGGTCTTGAGATTTAGCCTGCTTTGACCTAGTTTCAAAATTTTGCAACACACATCTTGAATTTACCTAGGGTTGGCTACTCCTGACATGTATCTGCCAACTTCATGTGAATACTACATGAAAAGAGTGGGTTTGGGTTGTTGTTAATCATGTTGATGGTATCTTAATCACCTATTGCTAGTGCTAGTGCTAAGGAAAACCAGGAATAACCAGAATCGCAGGGCTAGAGATAAACCTGATATTAAGAATATTTTATAACTCACAGCAGACTAATCTGATGGGAACAGAACTCTGGTCAAAATTACCTACTGGGGTGCTGAACAAAATACCAAAATCTGTTATACTTCCAATGGCAACATTGGAAGCTATATCACTGTCACATAGTAACTATCAAAATCAGAATTAGAAAGTCGAGTAAAATAGAGAATAATAATCTGTAAGTACTTGAACTCCGAACAGACACCCTGCAAAACCAGATTAGAGAGCGAGGTAATAGAAATGTGTGATTCAGGAAAGTGACTGGAAAACATCAAGTATTGTCCTCTAACCCTGTAGCTTCATGCATAGGATATTGGAGAAGAAGACTTGGTTCGAATCAACAATCAGAACAGTAAGATGCAAATTGACAGAAACAAAGGTCAACACTGAAGTCCGAGAATGAGGAAAAACCAATAGAAATTAACAAAGGAAGGCTTACTAGTTGAAGGAACAAATTTAAAGGCTGAAGAGAATTCACCAGTTGAAGAAGAAAAGAAAAAGGGATATGTTGGTCACCCACCAACTAGGAGATTGCCTCTCTCCACCTTGGAATCTCACCAAGGTTTGCTGTCTATCACAGCATGTGTTTCTCTGTGGAGGCTCAGAATTACCTCCTTTATTTATAAATTACCTTGTTACAAAAATAGAAACTCTCCTTGGCTAATGGAGAAATCTCAAAAACTATCAACTAAATAAAGCTTACAAGGAAATGGAAATTCCAAAATATAGAAACCTAATATTCTTAATGATTAAGAAACATAAAATCGAAACTAACTACTTAATCCCGTATAAGACTTAATTCCTTAATATTTGGGCTTATAGAATTGGCCCATTACAAAAGTAAACACAAAAATATAAAGCCCATTGCCTGTACAACCCATTGAACACTCTAAATTACACATATTAGTCCATTCTTGGTCCAGTTTGATGGTCTGGTCTTCTTGTTCTCTTGAACTACATCACATGTTCTGGTCAATTTTCATTTTGACATGCCTAACCTGCTTAATAGATGGATTGTGCTCTGGCTGAGGGTGGGACCCTCACAACCTATTTGACTGGTTAACTTTTCTATTAATAGTAAATAATAAATACTAAAAGCAAATAGTTTTGTAATGGTTAAAACAGTAATGGATTATGTAGCTTGGTTGAATCTCTCTTTTTTCTCATGTATAAGACCGGTCTTCAAGATATCTTAATGTAATTTCATGAATATATGTTTTTTTAATTTATTAACCTTAAGCTATTTTTCTCTGTCATTGTGTCAAATTCCCCCCTTTTTTTTTGCCGCGGGGGTTGGGGGGGGGGCACTACGCATCTCATTCATAGCAACCCAAACAGGACCTGTTTATTAGACCAGCCAGGCATGTGGAGTTCACTAAATAGGTCATTTTGTCATGTTTCAACATGTTTATTAAATGTGGTGGGTTTGTGTCGTGGAATACTTGCTCATATATACATCTTGACATAAACGAAGCTGTCAGGGCATTATACTTGCCACCCGTAAATTTTCTTTTGGCATTCTGAGAATGAGAGAAACGTTCTCTCATTTATTTGATACCGTAAAAAATAAACATCTGTTTAGAGTTGACCTCCTTCCTTATTGCATAAATAAAATTTTGTCGTCAATGAATTCACAACCCATTGTGAATTCGATCTCCCTCCAATCAAAAGTTTGTTATGTAACAAGCTAGTGTTGACAGAAATTTTGAACTCTCATTCATCTGTCTGGTAATGTGCAATATATCCTTGTAAGTTAGTTGTCGTGGTAATCCCAAGTCCTAACATAGTTTTCACAGCGTCTAGGCGACATCTTGACAACTTTGGTTATTATTGTTGAGATTCTAGTCATGGTGAGCAGAAAGAGCAACCCAGTGCTCAAGGCTCCCTTTAATGCAGGGTCTCTTTTTTTTTTTTTTTTTTTTTTTTTGGGGGGGTGAGGGGGAATGTACGCAGCCTTACCCCCTGCTTTGCAGCCTTATGGTGGTGTTTAAGCCTCGTAACTAAGTACCATGGGAGATCATGCCTCACGAGAGGTCATGCACAAACCGGGAGCCATGTTTTCTCCTATTTCTATCTCCTCCTTTCTTTTCTTTTCCTCCTCATTCGTTTATACTTACTGATCTAACCTGTTTTGGTATTGTCACAATTATTATTTGGGACCGGTTTTCATACATAGTCGCATATGAAAACACAGTCAACACTTCAGCCGTCAGATAATTCTCATATTCCTATCCAATGGCTGAAGTGTTGACTGTGTTTGAAACATTTTCACCTTATATCTTATAATAATATGGTAGAAAGAAACCTGCCAGCCTGGCTTAGGAAACGCCCAGACTGAGCAGGGCGCAAAAGACCTCACTGTCCCTTCCCCTGGTGTGCACTGATGTTGCTTCCATGCGCCCTCCCATTGGTCCAAGCATCTAGCGTTTCCTACGCTTGATCGGCAGGGTTCTTGCACCCTAATAATTATTATTATTATTATGGGAAAAGAAGCTTATAAGGCAGCATGGCCCCTGCACCCAGACATGCGGGAGGTGGGGGTGGGGGACGAAATTACTGCCTCACCCCTCATGAAAGGAAGAAATCCCACCACTGTTGATGCTTCTACTATTGCTCCCATTGGCCCCTACTCTGGTATAGGGGTCATGTTGCCTTTTAGGGAACCCTCTCCCTTATTATTATTATTATCATTATCATCATCATTAGTTTAGGACGACTCTTTCATTACTCATCTCTCATTTCTTCATCTCTTCACTCCCCTTTTTTTGTTTGGACCTCAGTTTAGGCTGAGTTTATTGTTGTTGTTGTTGTTGTTGTAGTTGTACAATCATTAGTTTAGGAGATGCAAACTTACAACAGCAGTTTATGGTGGCAGTACGAGTAATATGTTAACTCTTATTCTCTCAGATAGAACAACTTTCTCATGGAAAAATGGACTTTGAAGAGTTCTGCGCTGCAGCAATCAGCACGTATCAACTGGAGGCTCTTGAAAAGTGGGAGCAGATTGCGAGCAAGGCTTTTGAATATTTTGAACTGGAAGGGAATCGAGTTGTATCAGTGGAGGAATTGGCACGGGTATGTGTACCTATGACTTAAAGCAAATAAATTATGGTGTAATGTTCTCTGTCTGGGAGCGTGGCCTACACCAGCACTCGATCCCTGTGTCTTTCTCCGCCCCCAAGGGTTTTAAAAAGAGGGGGGGGGGCAAAGATTTTATTTCTCATAGGGGGAAGGAGAGATAGAAACATGGGGAGTGCTGGCATAGACCACGTTCCAAAACCGAAAAGATTTCCCCATAAATTATATATGAATTTCCTCGGTAAAAATTGATAAACCATTTATGCAGGAAATGAATCTGGCCCCTACTGCTTACTCGATACTTAACGACTGGATGAGGAGCTCAGATCGAAAGCTCAGTTTTCTTGGGTACACCAAATTTTTGCATGGTGTGACAATCCGCAGCTCAAATACGAGACATCAGTAATTTGTGTAGCTCTGGTGGCATATAATTATTTCAAAGGTCATGTGATGGAAAGGTTTGTATTTTTTTTTCTTTTTTTTGGGGGGTGGGGGTGGTGGGGTTAGAAATGTGTGTATAAATGAAATTTATAGTCAATTCAGATGAGAGGTTCTTGAGGCAATTCAAAATTGATTGGCCATCCAGCTGACAAATTGTTACTGAACCTGTATGGTAATGGGTTGGGGCCTTAATCAGATTTTGCCCATCGCTATGTTAATGGTGGGCATAAATCCGAACCATAGATCTAACCCATTTAATAAAATTTGTGCAGCTGGAACCAACCCATCAGCCTGTTCAAAACAAGAGGAAACCTGGTGGAAATCTGGATTTATGTTGAGATGGGAATGGAGCACTTGATAGACTGTAAAAAGTGTTGGCAATGTGATAGGCCTTTCTCTGCCTGTTCCAATTTCTTCCCAGCTTGAATCGGCTAGGATCGTCGGAAACTTGGAGAAAGGGCTGAAGTATACTGTTTTGAATCGGCCTTACCAATTCTTGAACAGTGCTCTGGAGCATGTCATGTTGCTATATTCACATGGAAGCAGGGTTTAAAAACCTGAAATTGGGTCCGGATCAGTCTAGGAATTGATATATTTCAGGCATCTGGGGTTTTCCTGAGCCGGACTGTAGAAAATCAGGGTCGGCCTTAGGGTGTGCAATCTTGTGCTAGCATCTGGAGAACTCCTTTCAACAGAGGAAAATTTATAGGGGAGCAACCGGGCTGGCATGGGATTTCCGCCCTGGTTACCAGCTAAGCCTATGCCTGATCCCATTTTTATTTATTTATTATTTTATGTCATTTTGATATTGCGTCACAACTTGCTACAATAGCAATCTTGGGCGGACCCATATAATTATTCAAAAACACCCGCAAGGGGATCTTCAACGACTGGTAGCATCCAGGCATGTTTCTCAATTCTCAAGTGCTGCCCAACTGTCAGATGTGTGCTGGCAGGCTGGACAGGGGACAGGATCCGGATCCTTAGATCCACTCGGTTGGTCAAGTTTGGAGTTGAAGTGGTGAAAATGCCTTAAAAGAATGTGAAGTGCATACAAAATTATAAAATGTCATTAACTTTCATTTAAAGGATTTTTTTTTCCAAATTTTTCTGTGAAACTTTAGATTCTCTTCCGCTGCTTCCTTGGATGAGATTAGACCAATGTTCCTTGGATGAGATTACACCAATGAAATTGATGTGAGGTCTAATATGTGAACAGATCATGTTGACGTACGAGAATGTTTTCCTACACTCTTGATTTGTAGATATAGAATTTATTAAATGAAGATAGAGTAAATTGATTCTATATCCACGGAACAGGGCCGTTCTTGTACATTCTTGTACGTGAACTTGATCCACTCTCGTCTAATATGCTATGATGCTCACTAAGTCTACCACATGATAAAAAAAAAAAAAACATATTTGTGACTAGATTGTGAGATTCATAGTGAGGATAATATTTTTGTCAATATAATTTTTTTTTTTTTTCGTTATATTTATTCTTTAGGAATTTTCTTTCATCCATGATCAAAGTTGAATCCTTAAACCGTGAAATCATTTTTCTCAGATGGAACTCTACCAATAATAAATACTATTTCAAGACTTTCAACATATAGGGGCAGATAATTATGATTTGTTCGTGAATGTTTCACCATAGGGGAAGGAACACTTTCATCTATTTTAAATCTCCCTTTGATGAAGAAAAACCTAGCTTTCTCTCAATCATTCACCTAAGAAAAGCTCTCTCTCTCTCTCTCTCTCTCTCTCTCTAATTTGAAGACTTGATCTCATTAAAAAAATAAAGAGTCGACAAATAATCAGAAATTTAGAGCGTGGGATCTATCACGATTGGAAGGCACGATTGGAGGGTGGACACAGTCAAAATCCCCATTTTAGTTGAGGGCCATTGACAGTATTTAACACTAATAATTCCAAAAGCCATGCCATAATTGGAAGTTGACTAAAATCATAAATTAATTAATAGAAAAAAAACAAATAAATAAAAATGAACGGATAGACATGCTTGGGGTTTGGTATAGGAACCATGAATATTTCCTCCCACTTTTGGAGAATTCATTACTCTTTAGTCAAAAAACACTCTACTTCAGCCCCATCAAAACCCTTTTCTCTAAACAAAATCATGTCTTTTATAGAATTTGAACAAAAAGCAAACAAGAAAAAAGGTTCGCAACTTGCAATTACATTTAATTGACCCCTTCCTCCACCTACCCAATAAATAATAAATCTCATAAGTCAAGACCCCACGTTCTGTCCCACAATCAATTGTTTTGCAAGGTGAGGAAATGATCCTGAAAGTGCTTACCTGATTAAAGTTAAACATGTATGAATTAATAATCACTTAGTGAGATGGGAAGAATCCTTTTGACCTAGGCATTCGGATGGTGTTGAGAGCTTATTGCGCCAAGGGTCGGGGTATTATCAACTTCATACAATAGGTGGAATATAATGACCTTGGATAGGTGGCTGAATTCCAACTCTACAGGTGTAGGAAAATTTTCTCCAAATTAATTTATGTAATAAAATGTGGATTGAGTCAGGCTATCATGAAAGGTATCTAAGAATATATAGATTCTGGTGAGGAAGGAGAAAGTTGTAGAACCGAGTTTGTTCTGATTGAAGACCCTAATGCCATGAGAAACTCCATGGAAGAGCGTTACAATTTCAATCAGCTATCTAAAAATTAAATTATTTTTCCACATCCCCCTGTTTAACGGTAGTATCGATGGCCGAAATGTGTTGATATTTGAGTTGTACTCCCCTTTCATGAAGTTTATGTTGTTTTATGGTTGTCCTTGTTGGCAACCCGGCCATGTGGCGGTGATGACGTGGTCAGTTTGGGTGACATGGATGAAAATGATGACATGGCAGTGTCCAGTGTCACCGATAAGATAACAGAGCAGCTTGGTATGCATGGAGTGGTTTAATACGTCATTAATAGGTGGTGCTTCTGGGTCAAATCTGGAAAAATTGGCCTATTTATGCTCGGGAGCATTTTCGGTATTGAAAATGACATTTTTGGAAGATTGGTTCTTCATAAAAAAGATAGATCGTAATTACCTAGTCCAGTGCATTTGATTTCGTCATATTCTGATACCGTATGAAGAAGTTACGGCATTTGCGGCAGTCGAGGGCAGTTATGGCATTGAAGATGAATTTTTTAAAGGAAGTGTTCTCCATGTAACAATACGACAAAAATACAATCTTTCCAACGGTTCTGATTTCATCCCTTTCTGATTCCGTATGAGAAAGTTGCGTCATTGGAAAAGTCTAGGGGCATTTTGGTCTTTTTACATGACTGATTCAGATGATTAAGTCTTTTGGAAAGTCGCAGAACGTCCAGTTATGGTTCCAACGCATTTTTTTTCATCTCGATCGGATATCGTATGAAAAAGTTATAAATATTTCTGTAAATCCAGTTCGAAAATCCGAACTTAAAAATCAATGGATGCTCTCGGTGTTGGGTGGATTTTCTGGATTTTAATTTTGAAATTGCAGGGGCTTTTGTGTAATTTCAAGGTTTTAAAGGTCTGAGTTGATAAGGGGTTTTTGGCATTAAAGTTTATAGAAGCAGGGGCTTATGTGTATTGAAGAGAATCAGAGGGATCCTTAATGCACGGCTCAAATTGAGCCACGTCGGTAAGATTCCGATCTAACGGTTCGTACAAGAGCTTGCGTTGAAGATGCTTATCTGAGGCTTATCATTGCTGGAGTGTATTAGATACGATGGTCTGGCGCTACACCATATTGCATTGAATAGTGTGTGTCGCATGTGCATTATCACCGAAGCTTAGATTCCAATCCCTTAGATCTGGATCAAGTAGATCTTATAGATCCAGATCTAATGGTCTATAAATGATTTCCTTTATGGGTTAAGCCGACATAGATCCGGAATATACGCTGATGTAGCCAATCCGTGGTCGACAACACTTCTGACTATATCAGTGCCTACGTCATGATGACATCATCGAGATTCAAATCTAATGGTTTGGATCTATTGTCCGTTGGTTTAATCGGACGGATTAGATTATAAGATCTTATATGAGATCTACGGTCAGATTTCGCCCCTGTTGCGCGCACCGCCGGTGTAGCCTACGCCACCCCTATGAAGATTCCATTTCAGGCTATCTCATTGCTCCAACTTCAAATGGTCATATCTCCCTCATTTTAACTCGGATTTGGGTGAACCAAGTTGCTGCTTCTTCGTTTTTTCAACCCCTACACCATGGAAGAAAGAAAAATGAGTTTTGAGTGAAGGAAGGCTACGGTTTTGGTATGAGAATTTTCCCTCTTGATGGGTGATCATTGAATGAGGTTTATTGCTAGATGGAAGGTGTCTTTACTCCATTAAAGTGGGTTTGAGAAGGTAGTTGAGTGTTCTTGATGTTTCATTGATCAAAAGCCAAGAGAAAAGAGAAAAGAAGAGAGGGTTTTTCTATTTGTGCTTCAAAGTGCAAGAAGATAAGGGAAAAGACTTGTGAGATACCATTGCCATGTTGAGCTTACTTGAAGATTCAAGTCTCCTACTCTAGAGGGGAGTTGAGGATTCCAGTGTGTAGAAACTATGCTCTGAGACAACTCTGCTAACAACAAACAAGGGCTGTGAGATTTTCTAACCCTAGAATTTACATTATATGCATATATGATAATATGTATGTATGTTAGGGTTAGTTGTGGATGAATGTTTACATGTTAGGTTAGTTGTGGATGAACTGCAAGCATGCAAGCTAGTTGTGGATGTATTTGCTAAGCAAGGCTTAACTGTAGGACATTGATATAAATCTAAATTTACTGTATTATTTATTGAGTGCTTAGTGGGTGCTAAGCACTGGGAGTGGGTGCTCCCGTGTAGTGGGTGCTACACATTGTACCGGCACTACGAGTGCCATCTCAGCTTCGGCTTGAGAAAATTGAGTGTGGGTGCTCCCGACTGTGGGTACAGTCAAAAGTAGTGTATTAAGTAGGTACGAAGCCTTTACAGGCACTACTTCGGGGATGTAGGCAAATTGCCGAACCTTGTAAAAACCCTGTGTTGTGGGTGCTTGTTGTTTGCATTTTATATTGAAGTACGTGGAATGTGGAATGGGTGTGCACACTTGGAAGTGCCTATGAGAGGCTGAGTGTGCATACGACTGTGTGCAAACAGGGACAGGTATATCAGGTTTTTCTTGGCCAGACATCAGACAGGTTTTTGGGGATCATAATTGGACTCACTGATTCACCCCCCTCTCAGTGACTGCCGGGTTACAACAGTTTCTTGTGACACTCAAAAATACAAATGAAACTTCTCATAATATATATACATATATATGTATGGGAGAGGGATAGGTATGCTAGCGTAGTACCTAGGAATTAGGAATGCTAGTGGGATTTTGACCGTAGGATTTGATCAACTTGAATTAAACCATTGGATGGAAGAAGATATATAAATTTTCAATCCACTGTTGCAACACCTTTCCTCTCTCTCTCTCTCTCTCTCTCTCTCTCTCTCTCTCTCTCTTCCTTTTACCAGATCCAGCTGGAGAAAGCAAAATCTGGTCATGGATCCATCACCGATGAGCTTTCCAATCCTCTCCTATGTCATGTCCCGGATCACCCCTGGCCGCTCAAATCCCTTATCAGGCACTGACACGGACACCAGTTCTGGCTCCGTGCATGTTGATATCGAGCAACCACCGGGCCATTGATGGAGCAGATGCCCCATCTAAAAGACCCAGAGCTGTTGGCCGCCATGACCAAGGCCGTCACTGATGTCGCCCAAACCTGATCGGTCCTACAGTCATTGGGTGAACGCCCCGACCATGAGGCCGTTAATCTTGCCAAGGCCAAGATCTCTGAAATCGATTCCAATCTCTCCAAGCAACTTGAGGAGATGGTCTTGGCACCTTGCCTCGAGGGTGTGGATTGGGCGGACTGGAGGGATTCTCTAGAATCTTGGTTACCCTTCTTTAACATGTTTTCAGGCATATGATCTCTGAAACAAATTTTACCGAGCTCTAGTTCTCTTAATCCCCTAAGTCAAATACTCCTTCTATGAGCCCCTTGAGATTAACTTAACTGAACCTAGTGAAATCGTATTCCAACTACTTTGGTTAGAAGGGTTTCCTCCCCATAAGTCTCGTATCAGTTAGAATGACTTAGAACAAGCTCTGGAGCTAGAAGTGATGGATATGTAAATAGATGGTTCTTGGACAGTGTTTGAGTGCCATGGAATTGACGATCCAAAGAAGGGGTCGTGGTCGGAATAGAAATCTGGACCCTACCGTTTTCGGTGATAAACCAGCCGCTGGCCTGAAGCTTTGCAGACTCCTTATGATCGAAACTTTTGGAGCTTCCGTCGGTGTTGCCAGAATGTTTGAACTTGCTGGCAGTGGTGATGCTTTGGGCACACTAGCCGGAGAAGGGGTCGTGGTTGGGGGAGTAGTTCCATGGAGCAACTGTATTGGACAAGTTTTGTAAGACCTCGCCACATGAACAGATGAGATTTTTTATGTTTCATCTAACGGTTAAAATCCCGCTAGCATACCTTATTCCTAGGTGTTATGCTAGCATACCTGTCCTTTTCCACACACACACACATATATATATATATATATATATGAAAAATATCTTTGAACTTAGGCACTCTTTGGTATCATTTTTCTTTTTTATTTTTATTCACAAAAATGGTTTTGATTGCATTTGGTATCATTTATGGAGCTTGTTTCTGTTTTAAAAAAGGGAAAAGGTTGGGTATGCCGCCGATATCAAGTATGCTAGCACCCATTGTGTCTATCTCTCTCTTCCCTTTTTCTGAAATGACCTTCATATCCTTCCTGAATAATACTCCATCATGTGTTCCTATTGGTGCTATCCGCTAGCATACTTGATATCGGCGGCATACCTCTCCCTCTCCCTTAAAAAAAATTGATAAAATACAAAAACCAAAAAGAGATTAAGAGTCATTTATGTGTTTTAGAAAAAATTAATTTTTAGTTATTTTTGCACGAACTTTAATGAGCACATGCTTAAAGTCCTAATATAGAGGGGTAAAGTAGTCATTTGCTTTGTAATGAAATCCAAACCCCTTGCCCCCTCTTCTTCAATCTAAAGTGGAGAAAGAATTATAAGGAAGATTGGTGGAGAGAACATCTCTTCACCAATTTCTTCAAAAAATCAATTTGCACATAGGGATACCAAACTATTTTTCACAAAGAAACCATTTTTATCAAGTAGTTACCAAATCATTTTTATGTTTTGATAAAAAATAGTTTTCATTAATGATTTGTGTTAAATAGGTAAAAATCAAAAAGAAAAATTATACCAAAGAGAGCCTTAATGTGTTTCTTATGCGAGGTAACTTAAGCGGGAATTTTCTATTCCCTTTTTCTTTCCCCTCAAAAGAATTAATTAAAAAAAAAAAAAAAAAAAAAAAGACATAGGCTACATTTTTTGCTCATTTAAACTTTTTTTTTCTCTCTCTCTCTCTCTCTAAAATCATGTGAGGAGGCATAAACAATGAGGGCTGGGCATGTCACTCTTTTCAGCAAGCAGCTAGAGGAATGCAATCGGGAGCGTGGAATGGCCTAGACAGGGGCATATTTCACAAGGGATGGGGAAGAGACATACACATGGCTAGTGGCGGCGTGCCTAGCATTTTACACACACACATCAAATTTTTGGACACTCCAGTAGTTTGCACCTTTATTTTAATGTTGTCAGCCATGAGCTATTTTTTATTATTTGGATATGTGGCTCCCTCCATTTTTATAAGGGTTATTTGGCTCCCACCAAAATTCAATCACTCAATAATGCAAACCTTAATTTGTGATTCTAAATGGACCAAAACCTTTTCTTTCCCTTTCCTTTCAAACATGCTTTACATAATTTTCATTCAAAATCAATTTTCATGCATTTGATTATAATGCAATTTTTTGGTAGAGTTAACATATTATACTAATAGATAAATACTTCATCTAAAATAATATATATGTTTTAATTTTTAAGATACAACTAAAATTTTTTCAACCCTTAATTTTTTTGTATTATAGTCTTGCACTTTTTTCATATCAATTACATCAACTTTGCTTCCAACCTAATGATTCTAGTAAAATTTTTATTTCATACCCTTTTTATAATTTTTTTGTCACTTTACTCGGAATGACACCCCTTTTTATATTACAAATTAATTTCTTTTATCACTTTGATACTCCATACTCCCATTGACACATTAATTAAGTCTTTCTAATCATGGTAGTTGTTGTTGTTATTTGTTTCAAGTTGTTTTTTTTTTTTTTTTTGGCATAGTTGTTTGGATCCTATTCGATGTTAGTCATTATCATCAGTTAGTATTTTAGACTGAAATGATTTTCTATTGTTAATTCAAAGCTTCAAGGTTATGTTACGTAATATTTTGTATATTATATTGTATTATATTATATTTTAAGGCATAATTATGTTATGAAATCTTGCTAAAATGAAAATGATCAAATGTATTCTCTTATCTTTTGGTAGTTGGGAAGGTAAAAGATTTGATATGCATGTAGACTTCTTTTAAGCTACGTTTTGCATATATTTATGTGGGATGCATGCATTTCAAAACGCATGCGTGCATGTGTTAATTAGAAGAAAAAAAAAAGGTTACAAATTATTATTATTATTTCATCGGTAAGAGGTAATAAATTATTTAACATCTTAGAGAGTGTCAATAATAAAATCCATATATATATATATACACATATCCCATTCAAGAAAATTTTCCACTTTATTGTAAAGTTTACTCATTTATTTATATATTTTTGGGAAAAAAAAATATTTCTACATGGTGCTTTTTCCTAGACATTGAAAGGATGAAATGATCACCCTGCCTCTCCCCTCTACGTGAAATGAAAAGTTCCATCTTTGTTAGATGTCCCTGTGCAGGTTTTGGCGCAGGGGTCACGCAACCCAGTAGTGATCTCCCTACCTATATGAATGCAACTCAAGTGTATATAACATGTTGTAGATTGAATAAGGCCCAAATTTCTTTGAACAGGTAGACTCAAATATCTCTTGTTCATATATAAAATTGTAGCCTAAACACGATTTACTAACGCTTAATTTTTTTTGGGTAATTATATGTTTAAAAATTAAGGACTATATTTATGTGGGATGCATGCACTTAAAACGAGTGTGTGCATGTGTTAAATAGAAAAAAAAAGAAGAAGGTTACAAGTTATTATTATTATTATTATTTCATCTGTAAGGCCCAAATTTGTCTCAAATATCTCCTGTTCTTATGTAAAATTATAGCCTAAACATGATTTACTAACGCTTACTTTTTTTTTTTGGGTAATTCTATGTTTAAAAATTAAGGACTATATTTATGTGGGATGCATGCATTTAAAAACATGTGCTTGCATGTGTTAAATAGAAAAAAAAGGATACAAGTTATTATTATTATTATTATTTCATCAGTAAGAGGTTATAAATTACTTAACTTAGAGAGTGTCAATAAGAAAATCCACATATATATATATCCTATTTAGAAAAAATTTCCACTTTATTTTAAAGTTTACTCATTTATTTATATATTTATGGGAAAAAAAATATTGCTACATGGTGCTTGCACCTAGACATTGAAAGGATGAAATGATCACCCTGCCTCTCCCCTCTACGTGAAATGAAAAGTTCCATCCCTGTTAGATGTCTCTGTGCGGGCTTTGTTGCAGGGGCCATGCAGCCCAGTAGTGATCTCCTTACCTATATGAATCCAACTCAGGTGTATATAACATGTTATAGATTCAATAAGGCCCAATTTGTTTTGAAATATTTGACGCTTAATTTTTTTTTTGGATAACTATGTTTAAAAATTAAGGACTATAAGATAGTGCACACTAATTTTCTTTTGGTAAATATAGTGCACACTCATGATGAAAGTATAATAGGTGTGCAAGAAACATACATATCAATACATAAACAACATTTAATTAAATTAAATGACTCGATATACTATCTATCCCAATAATGAAATTTACCAAATTATCATTCAATGACATAATAAAAAGGAAAAAAAGATCCTTGCTAAGTCATATGGTGCTTGTGTCCAGACATAAAGAAAGACAAAATGACCATCCCTCCATATAAAATGCGAAGATCTCATCCATGTTGATATCCCGCATATGTTGTCCGCACACAGCTGGGTAGTGATCCGACATCTGATTGAAAATTACATTGCTTTGATCAACTTACCACAGTGGGGTCAGCTCCCCAGGCTTAAATATTCAAGCCCAGGCCTGACCCTAATGTCTTGAAGCTTCCCCGTAGAAGGGGCCAGGCCTAAACTAAAATATGCAATAGCTGCCATGGCAGCTAAAATTTGCCACCCGCAGCCCTATTAAATGGTTGGTGGTCCTCCGATCCCACCATGACCACAACCCCATACTCACCTTTTACCTATTCAATATGCAACTTGCCAACCGCCCCTCCCACTCCTCTCCCTCCTTAATCATCACAAAACCCTGATCTTCTCATCTCCACACAAAGCATAAACAAACTTTTTTTCTTTCTACGGAAAATTCTCTTTTTTCCTCTTTGTTTTTTCTTTTTGGTGAGAACAAAATTCATGAACAGATATCAGTTATGGTGTACTATACCTAGAGAAGAAGATCAAAATAAGGGAATACTGTAACTTAAAATACAAAAATGGAGAATTAAAGAGGCAACATTGGTTAAATTGATTTCTTTTTCCTAAATGAAAACTAACAAAAGCTAAGCAATGGCGGCTCAAGCTCTAGTTCTAAAAGAGGAGATTCATACATTCCTATAGTAACAGATATGAAGGAATCTCCTTTCCCTTTCTATCTCCTTCTCTCTCGTGACTGTTCCAAAAAAAAAAAAAAAAATCGAAAAACAAATTTTTTTCCCTTCCTTGTTACGTCATCAACAGAATTAACACACAATCACAAATATTATCGCCAACTTTTTTCATTATTAGTGTACAATCAACATCATATATCTTTCTTTATTTGCTTTTCTTTTCAATAATCAACAGAAGTGGAAGAGCAGCAAAGAGAAGATAAGAAAACCCAGAAGAAAGAAAGAACCCAATACATGACCAAACAAAAACCCTAATTTTAAGCTCAGATTGGAAGACCCATTTAATATAACTTCATGAATGGATTGCTGGGTTCCACACGAAAGCAATCAATCCCATATCAGATGTGAGTAACCCGATGACTAATCCCATATCAGATGTGAGTAGCCCGATGTGAAGACTTATGATGACGCACCTTCAAGCCTGAAACACCCAACAACATGAAGAGGAAGATAATGATTGTGGTTATGTTGGTGGTGGTGGTGGTGGTGCTGTAGGGACTTCTCTTTGCTGATGATACCCTGCACGTACCGAAATTCCTTCACTTGACAAGGGATGGTGATGGTGCCCTTCTGGTCGAACCCATACTCATCTTCAGCTTCCTTGAGCAACTGAATGAATAATGGATGGTTGATGTACATGACAGGGATTACAAATCTCTCCTGCTCTTCTCCTCGACCCACCATGATTGCTAGGTACCCTTTTGGGATGATGGATTTTTGATCTTTCTTCCCATGATGTGATAACTGTGGATGAAAGCTTAAGAGGTGTTTATCTCCGCTACCCATCTCTTTGATTCAATAAAAAATACAATAAGAAACGGAAAAAAGAAAACCCTAATTCCTTTTGGGGGTTAATTGCTTTGGTTAGGTCTCTTGGATCAATATATGTTACAAGAAGAGAAGAATGGAGAAAGGCCATGGATCAGAACCAGACATAGAAGCTAGCTTGAAGAGGTTAAGAGAAGAATCTGTCCAAGATCTAGGGATGTTGGTCATGGTCTGTAAGCCTCAAAGATGGAAGGAGATGATGAGATCCACAAGTTTCAGAGAGAAGAGAGAAGATAGAGAGAGAGAGAGAGAGAGAGAGAGGTGGGGGAGAGGTGACCTATATATAACCTTTTCTTATCTAGGAGACAAAATAGAAGTTGAAAAAACCGTCTCAGGGAAGAGTGTGGAATTTTCCGTGTAAGAGAGAGAGAGAGGTTTTGCTATATATATTATTATTTTATTGGAATCAAACGATAGGAAAATAACGGCGTTTAACATTTTGGACTAGGTATAATATTGTGGTAACGCCGTAATGTTAATGGTATTATCGTAATTTTATTTCTATTTTTTGTCTCTGTATTATGTGTATTGAACACGCGGGGAGCGCATGAATACGTGTGGCATTAGTGTGGGGCCCAGAAGTGATTAATCCAGCCGACAAAAACAAAGTGGTTTTTTTTTTTCCCCTGATAATAAAGGAATAAAGAGGTGTCGTTCAAAGGGAAAGGCAACCAATGGCAGGTCTTGAACATATCCATGTATATATTAGAGTGATAGCGTGTTTTCTATGGTTGGGAAACCTTCGGTAAGAGAATTAGATTCTTTTCAATTGAATTAGACATTCAGTGCATATTCGATGGCTAAGAATCCTTTGAGGTGCATATATACTTGTATGTTTTGAGTGTGTTTGGATGTTCTCAGTTGTCAAATGAGTGTTGAATGCCCTACAAGACCGGAGATGATTTGAATCTAATTATTCTTCTAAGTATGGCTTTGAAAATACATGCCTTTTTTTTTTTCCCACAAATACCTTACTACCCTTTGTGGCAACATGAAGTGCTATTCATGGAAACAAATGGACACATACCATCATGAAATCATACATGAAGCTTTCACACATGGGAAATTGATCCGGGTTCAAACATAGACTGTTCAGTGTTTAGAATCTAGATCACCTACTATTTATGCACTCTAATAATAGGTGGAACAAATGTCATCATTTTTTTGTTTTGGTAACAAAAAAAAAGGTGTTCCATGGTAATGATCATATTCCCCCATAACAAATGTCATCACTTAAGTGTACCTTAAATGTACACTTAATGAGTAGATGATCTAGCCATGCCTTTGTCCAAAAGCAGAACAATGGGTCCTTTAATAATTCTTGTGTGACAGTTTAGTGGGGTTAAAATTTTGTATATAAATGGATCCCAAAGTTCTCTTTGCTCACAAATCAAATTGTGTATCAAGTGGCAAAAAATATTGAAAAAATAACAATCTGCTAAGAACTATAGTGGATTACGTATTCATACATAGAAGGGTGTGCTTTCATATGAGAGACATTGACTTTTTATATCAAATTTGATAAATGGCCAACTCAAATTATTTCTTAAACATCCAACGTTGAAACCACGTGGCAAAAACACATGGTTTGCTGATCTATTTCTATGTGAGGTAAAAATTGGCCATACTACCATGCATAGTTTACATATTCCCTCACAAACGCTTTCTTTTATATTCATTTAATGACACGAGTTTTTCTACATATGAATCAATATTCATCGAAACTTTTCTCATTCTTTAGACTTATATAAAGTCAATATAATTCATTCGTGGGTTGCTCAGATGGTTAGAGAGAATTGATGATTGTGTGGATAGGCGGATGGTCTCAGGTTTTCCATTTGTACATCTACGATTTAAGTGGAGACTGTAACGATGCTAATCTCTTTAAAAATTAGTCAAGATGCGCGTAAACTGGCCCGATACCTATTTTTATCCATTGTAATCTTTCTCTCTTTTCCATAGTATCAGAGGAGTTAAGTCAGTACTAAATTGAAGAAAATCATTGCTTTGAACTGATTTGTAGATTATTATATAATGATATAAATATAAATAAATAAAGGATACAGAACAAATTAAGAATATCTTTCTCTCTTTGTCCCCTGCTTTTGATGTATCTGTTTTTCCCTTTGTGTTTTATATCCATCATCATTTTTTGATTAATTATTTTGAGTTTTTGTTTGCGGTCCCCTAACCTTGTCCTTTTGGCTTCCATATTATACTTTTTTTTTTTCTCTTTAACATTCTCCATTCATAAATGAAATTATAAAATTAGGGCCCACAATGCCGGCTTTGCTCTTTGTCTTTATTCCTAAAGTCTGATGCGATTCCATCTTCTAGATTACAAAAATGAAATAATAAAAAAAAAATAATAATAAATAAAAAATCAGAGAATCCTGGCGGATATGGAAGTAGGTCAAACAGATAAACCATGATATAAGATGTGCGTCATAGATAGTGGGCTATTAAACTCATGGGCCCACCCACAGCCCATCTTTTATACTTGACAGTCAAACACGTTAAGGAAACGGTTTTCCGTTTTCCACATTGCTTTTGCTGGATAGGATTAATGGCAACGGCGGCCTATTTTTGTTGGGCCAAACTTTTTAGGGTTTCTTGGTTTCAAAGACTTCTGTTCAGCCTTTATTTATTTTCTCTGTAACTATAATGTGAAAGGAAAATCAATGTGTAAAATTAATATAGCGGTTGTACCATTGGTACAAGGAAGGATAGAATGGTATCATTATCGTAGAGGTAAGAGGGTAGTAAAATCATTTCATGTGAGAAAGAGATAGATAATTATAGAGGTGTTAGTTTATATACCATATCTAAACGGGTCAGAAGAACATTTTCCGAATAAATAATATGGAGAAAGGATCATTCCCTGGTCATGTGGCTCTTGTGTCAATGAGGAGTCACACATGGGAATCAATAGGGTAAGAGTTTTTTGAATTTCACGGGGGTGGGAGCATTATTTTTCCCCTCTATACTTGGGTGCAGGGACCACACGATCAGAAATAGTCTTGTGCCCATATATATGTTCAAACTCTTGAGGCTTGCATAGTTTAAGGTGATAAGAGGGTAATTTATGATAGAAGAACCCTTAAAATTGAAAATTTTTACTGCTTCTTTAAGAAAAAATGAATCTTTGATCATTCTTAGCAACCAAACCAGCCCTCTAGGATTATTGACCAAGGGCCAATGAGGGAACACTTTGCTTGTTTCTCTGATCAAATTACATTTTCTAACCATATGAAAATTTAAACAGATCGAGGTACAATAATCTGTTATTTTTTTTCCCCTGTTCATCAAATTTACGTTTAAAAATTGAGATTAGTTGAAGCCAAAAAGCAAAGATTTTGTCCATTTATTACCGAGAAATAATATTACCTTTGTGACCGCAATGGTTATTACTGGGAATGAAGAAACTAGGGAGCTATTTGTCATTAGATTTATTGAGATCTAAAAATTATATGAATCCGGATAAGATCCTTGTACGAGAACTATTTTGGTACAGTATCTAATCCACACATGGAATCCACTTGCTGTCTCTTTTCTTACCATAGGTCTCTTTTGATTTGCCTAAGATCTTTGGAATAACATAAGGGATGCTTTAGGAATATGCTCTGAATGACCAAAGATGGGCCCTAGCCCATAGAGTATATCATTATATGTATTTATGCCATTAGTTAGGTTGTAAACGATCAAGAGTAAGGGCAATTATGGTCGTTGGGCCGGGCTTAAGCACAATGGCCCATCCAATTCTATGCCAAATGGAAGACAACGTAACCAATTTCACCTTTATAGGAGAGACCAGATCAGGTCGTTGTACGAGAACGTTCTTGTATGGGCCTGTGAGGACATGTGGACTCCAGTGAGACTCTCTCTTAATTACATAGTACTCTAGAGTTTGGATTAGTGGATTCCACTTGTCTATCACAGGCCTGTTCGAGAACCTGGTCAGCTGATCTAGACTCCTTATAGGAAGAGTATACCCACTTCTATGTTATGTCAAATTTATGGTTTAACTCAACCAAATCGTCTACTTTGTATTATAATTTTTCTTGTAACCTTTTACCATTAGTTGATTTTTTTGCTCCAAAATTTATGGTCTAATTCATTCCCAAGAGTGTGGTTAGATCACATGATCAAATTAAATAGCATATAAAGGCATCAAGAGGTATTTATGTGAATAAAATAATATATTATTTATTTAAGGAGGAGGTTAGGTATGCTGCCTACTTTTTTGGGAGTTAGCAACTCAACCAATGGAAAGACTGGGATGGGAGAAATTTAGGGGACTTTTCCAAGAGGACAAGTAAGAGCAGAAGTCCATTCTCGTACGAAACTTATCCACATAAATGAAATCCACCCAAGGAAAAATCCTGTGGTGGATTTCTCCCTTGTGGATCAGACCTAGAATTATGAGAACTTGATCCACACACTGGAAAGGAGGAGGGAGATAGACATAGATCTAAGGTATACAGCTGGCCCCATTACCCATCCTTTTCCCATTTATTTATTTGATAGAAAAAAGAAAAAGAAAAAAAAAAGAGACTTATAAACATAGAGAGAAATGGTTAGCAGTCTAAAGTACGTAGCATATGTAATAGTGAGGCGAGGGGGGCTGATACTGATATACCAATTTATTTATTCAAGAAATCCATATAAAGTACGTAGCAAACATCCTTACAGCGAGAGATTTACTGAGAAACTGGGAGAAGATATTGTTGCTTTCTTCAGACACATGGGAAAGTAGAATCGGGGCATGGGTGTTCCATTATTTGATGTGTCTAGAATATTATTGGATAGCATTCTTTTGCCCTAAGTTTTATTATAGAGACCCATTTAAGATAAAAGGATATATAAGCTCATGAATGAATCAGCACCTTCAAGCCCTGATACACCGGACTACAGGAAGATGAAAATAAGGATGGTAGTTATGGTGACGGTGGTGGCGACGGTGGCGGCGGTGGAAGCAGTGGTGGTGGTGAAGGGACTTCTCTTTTTCGATGACACTCTGGAGGTACAGAAATTCCTCCACTTGACAAGGGAAGGTGATGGCGCCCTCATGATCGAACCCACACTCCTCTTCAACTTCCTTGAGCAACTGAATGAAGAGTGGATGGTTGATATACCTGACAGGGATTACGAACCTCTCCTGGATTTCTCCTTGACCCACCATGATCGCAATGTACCCTTTTGGGATGATGGCCTTCTGATCTTTCTTTCCATGTTGATGATGTGATAAAAGAGGATGTCCGCTACCCATCTCTCCTCTCTGACTCGATCAACAATACAATTAATGGAAAAGAAAAATAAAATCAAACTTTTTTTTTTTTTTTTTTTGGGTTTTCTTTTGTTGGGTCTCTTGGATCAATATTTAATACATTACAACAGAGAAAGGGATTGGATCAGAACCAGACACAAATAAATTGAAGAGGCTATGAGAGTAGTGTCTCCAAGATCTAGGAACGTTGGTCATAGTCTGTAAGCCTCAAAGATCTTCAAACCACATACTAAATAGATGAGTTCCACACGTTTCAGAGAGAAAGGGAGAGAGACAGAGGTAGAAGGAGGTCAGGGTAGAGTTCTCTCTCTCTCTCCCTATATATATAATATATTTTTGTATCTAAGCCAACCGGGTCTTCACTAATCTTTAAACAGCTGGCCAACTCAAGGAATTAGCGTGTAGGATAAGGATTAGTTTAGCTATAGCGACGTAATGCTAAGAGTCTGGCGGTAGTAGGACCAGTACCTGAATTCGGGTTCTTACACCCATTGCCAATGGCTGTTTTCCCTTCTCTTCCCCTGATCAGTTTTTTATTCAAGGGACTTACCCTCCACGACAGTTACTCAAACTCTTTCACTTCAAATTTTCATAACTCACAAACTTGGATTCGTTACACATATGTTCACCTACATATACATATAAAGATCTAACACATGTTATCTTAAGGCCCGTTTGTTTGCAATGGAAATTTAAAGAGAAGGGAAGTAAAGTTTCATATTTCAAAAAGAAATGTTTATAATCATTACTCCATGTAATTGTATAAACTACTTAATTTTTTTAACTATATTTAGTAATGATATGTTTTACATGTAATTTTTATTCTACATATTATAGCAAAGGGTTTTGAATGCAAAGTAAGGTGAAATTTTATAACTATATATAGAATGATTTGAAGTTAATGTTAAAGTCACATGGGTAATGATTGCATATATTTCTTTTTTAAGTATAAAAATTTTACTTCAATTCCCTTTAATTTCCCTTACAACCAAACATAGCCTAAGGAAACAGTTTTCCATCTGCTGCTGGATTGGATTAATGGTATAGCGCCAATTTTTGTTATGCCAAACTTTTTAGGTTTTTCTTGGTTTCCCAGATTTTTGTTCAGCCTTCATTTATTTTTCATGTAATAATTATGTAATAGATAAATATTTCTGTAAAATTGGTACAACAGAGAGGGACACGGTTTAAGGTATCAGAGAATACGTATTGCTGCCATTGGTACCTAATATTGATAGGATGATGATGTCATAGTGGTGTTATGGGTATAGGGGAGTATAAATGGTTAAGAAACAAAGATATCGGCATTATGAGGGGCAAAATGGTCCGATAGGGCCGATTCGTAATGCTATCGTTGTCATCACCTAAGATTTTGGAGGGGATTCTTAAAGCTAGGGGGAGTACACCAACGACTCATAACAAAATAATTTTGGTACAAACAAAGGATAGTGAGGTCATTTCATGTGATGAGATAAATAGACATAGAGGTGTTAGCGTATCCTACCTTGGTGGCTTAAAGAACCTTTTTCCTTAATATGATATAGAGAGATTGAATTCCTCATCTGTCTGTGTGGCGTACACTAGTGCCTTCTTGTGTCTATGTCTCTCCTCCCATGGTAGAGGTAGATATAGAGATAAACACATGGGTGCTAGTGTACGCTATGTAGCCTGACATTGTTCTTTCTCCCAAAAGTAAGATAAAAAGTGCGGCACCAATGGGGGGTGTGAGATGAGGATCAGATAGGAGGACCCGCGTGCTAGCCTTTCCCAATAAGTTGTCTTTAAAAAAGAAAAATTTGTATGGGCTTTATGTGTAAACAAACATAGCTTAAATGAAAATGCTAATCTCCTAAACTATATGAGCCTCTTGAGCTTGGAACCTAGTCACCCTTGATGTATATTTGATTGGGAAAAGGTTCTCTGAGCCGTCAAGACTGGTTATGTAGTATCTTTGTGTCTATCTCTCTCCTCCTCATATGAAATGACCTCATTATTCTCCAACGTATGATAAAATATTGCCACATCTCATTGGTGTGCTCTTATATGTCATTTGTTCAATGATCCCTCTCCCTTTATTATTTTATATTCCAATATTTAAAAGGCTTTTTGATGCCTAAAGATACAATGTGACGTGTTTGTATTGGACTGTGAACAACATGCTTTGCAAACTCTACCTAGTGAGTAAAGCCCTTTCATTTCAAGTTTGCTTCGATTTGAATTTTAACTAGGCACAGAACAAAAGTTTCTTTTGTAAATTCAATCTAGTATCAACCTTTTCATTAATATAATAGGAAAATAGAACTTTGTCTTATCGGGGAAAGAAACGCCCGGAGATAAGAGGGCCATGAAAAGACCACGCTGGCTCCAGTCCCAAGGCACTAAAGATGCTAACACACACCCTCTCATTGATCCGCACATTGTTGTTTATATAGGTCTTTTTCCCAATATAAAATATGGGAGACGGTTCCATCAAATATGTGAGTTTTAATTCCAATGAATGAAAGGTTCTAAGTACAAATCGTACAATAACGAGGTTTTAAGAAGAGAGAGAGAGAGAGAGAGAGAGAGAGAGAGAGAGAGAGAGAGAGAGAGATGATTCCGTCTCTTGGTATGCTAAAAAATTTGCACACGGATGACGGCTTGAGGAATTTTTACCTATAAAAATGGGAGAGCTAAGTAGGGTCCTTAAAAGGCAGCGTGGCTTCTGCACCACCGCAGGATTTCAGCCTTTCATGGGGGTTGGGTATGTTTTTCTTGGTTTCACAGACTTCTGTTTAGCCTTCATTTATTTTTCGTGTAATAATTATGTAAAAGATTAATATCTATGCAAAATTAGTACAAGCGAGAGAGACGCGGTTTAGAGTATTGAAGAAAATGTATCAATATCATTGGTACCCAATATCGATAGATAATGATATTGTAGTGGTTGCATGGGTACATGGGAGTATAAAAATGGTTAAAAACCAAGATATCGGTGCAAAATGGCCTCGATAGGGCTGATTCATGTTGGTGTAATTATTAACAACTAAGACCTTGGAGAGGATTCTTTAAGCAAGCAGCATTGGATGAGCGCACCAATAACATGCAACAAAATGATTTCATACATTTTGTTGAAGAATAGCAAGGTCATTTCATATGAGGAGATGGATAGACATAAAGGCGTTAACGTACCCTACATTGGTGGCTCAAAGAACCTTTTTCCTTAGTATAAATTAGATGGATTGAGATCATCGTCCAGCTGTGTAGCATTCGCTAGTGCATCCTTGTGTCTATATCTCTCTTCCCACAATAGAGATAGATATATCATTTCGTAGGAGGGAAGAGAAAGATAAACATAGGAGAGGTTGCTAATGTATGCTACACAACGATATTGACAATATTCTCTCTCAAAAATAAGAAAAGGAGTGTGGCACCAATGGGGGTGTGGGGCGGGGACCATATAGGAGGGCCCATGTGATCAGCCTTTTCCCAATCAAATTTTATCTTTAAAAAAGAAATATATTTGTATAGCTTTGACACGTAGTCAAACATAAGCTAAATGAAAATGCTAATCTTCTAAACTATGGGAGCCTCATGAGCTTACAACATAGTCATCCCTTGACGTATATATTCATTGGGAAAGGTTCTTTGACCTGTCAAGGCAGGTTATGCTAGTCTCTCTCTCTCTCTCATATTCTTACCTTTCATTTTCCATGATCCAAGTTATTTGTGTAGAATTGATTTATGTTTTAACTTTCAAGCATTATATTGTGTTTGACAAATTGATTTTAGACTTGTTGCACGATTTCACTTTGCATGGTCTTGCACAACACAGATCAGAAACTTGCTTGGAGAAAGCTTCGGGAAAGAGACTCCAATGCCTAAATCAGGCCTTAGATCAGAGGAGGAAATATCACGTAGAGGGTTTTCTTAAGTTGAGCTTACCTTCCAAATTTGCTAAGTGTCCTATATATACGTGTTGGTGGCTCTTCTCATTGGCTGAATTGTCTCTTTCATGGTCAACGTGGACTCTTCACCCATTGGTGGGCTTGTCCTTATCTCTTGTTGATTTGGCAGATCTCATAATGGTTAACTCAACCATAGTTAATCTCATAACGGTTCACTCAACCATCGTCAGTTGAATAACCGTCTAACTCGCATCTGGTTGAGTTAGATGAGTATGGTTAAACTTAGAGACAGTTATGGATGTCGCCATCCTATAATGACGTGGATGCTCCACTATCACATTTGGGGGGGGGGGGGACGTGAAATTAGGATTTAAGTACAACATAGCAAGTGTGAATGGTCAAGACGAACTAACTTGTATTGAGCCGCGTTATCACTGATCCTTTCTTCATACCTTCGGGGTATATCATGGTCGAGCTACATACCGTCCATCAGCAAGGTCAAGCCGCATACCACCCACCAAAGAGAGGTTGGTATAACTGAAAAAGAAGATCGAGGGTTCTCTGAGCAAGAGGGTACCTACGTCCTCTCACAAAATGCTTTCTATATATATTTTTCTCTTTAAAAAACGAACAAAAAAAAAAAAAAAAAACTGTGAGAGGCATAACTACACTACTTGCTCTTGATGGACATGCACAGGCATGGATTTTTATGCATGCATAACAAAGTTCTATAAACCGTACAAAGTGGTTTTCGACTTTGAACTTTCAATGTTTAGGGGAAAGCTACTCACTTCTACACAAAGCAAAATTCCCCAGAGAACAGTGACGGTTATTGTTAAACACTTAGGGTCCGTTTGTTTAGAGAGGAGATGGGGATAGGATTATTGTCAATATAAGACCCATATGTTAGTGTGATGAAAGATAAGGGAAGAAAAGATTGGGTATAGTTGATCTTTCCTACGTCAACAGCGATTGGTTATACAAAATCAAAATCCTCAACACCACCATAAAACCTACTTAGTCGAGGCAGCTTTGCAAAGGTCTATTGTGCTCGTTCCCTCCCTGATGGTTCCATTTTGTTGTTTATTAGACAAAATCAAAATCCTCAACCCAGATGATCCCGGTTGCTGAATCCCCCAAATAAGCAAGGAAAATTTATTGCAAACACAACCACGTTTCAAGCAATGCAACACCTGTATCACTAACCCCCTTCACTATGGACAAAGAGACTTCAAAGATGACCAGTTTCAGTTTTGTTGAAGCTAGAAAGGCCATTTTTTTTGGGTTTGTAAGAAAAATGGTGAAAGCCATTGGGTTTGTAGGAGAAGCTGCCTAGATCTTATCCGGTTACAGCTCCCTTGGATTTGGCATATGGTGTTACTAATTTGGACTCTAATCGGTAGGATGACAAGTTTATCACCAAAGATATGGAGGAAAAGGAGGCTGCTATGATGGCTTATTCAGATATGGAAGACAAGGCTGAAGAATGGATCGGAGATTTGTTGTCTACTCAAGATGATAAACTCAAGAGAAAGAAAAAGAATAATAAAAAAAAAAAAGACAAAAAGAAGAAGAAGAAGCATTTCCCCTCTCACCAGCCCCCTCTCCATGGGCGACATGAATCAATGGAGTATTGCAATTCCAGCAGTGAAACCTCTGTGATTGATAAGTTGGTTCAACCAGATGATGTTGAGAAACTGGGGTTCAAATGTGGATGATAATTCCATTCCGTGTGAAGTCAGATTGGAGTCAGATGAGGGAAACTCATTCCTTCATATTTTGGATTGGCATGCAACTTCCTTAGTTGATCCCTCTGAACTGGAAGACCCTGGGTTGAACCATACTGAGGAGGATGCTGAAGAGCAAATTGAGGAGGAGCTTCATTGGGAAGACACTCAAATCTCTGCTTTGCATAGAGAAAGGAGTCATCGTATTCACTTTGCCCCTTATTTTCTTCGCTCATCTGAGTGGAAAATTTGATATCTTTTGGATGATCACAAGGTGTGCAGTTTAGATTTGGTAATTGGGTTGATGTTTTTGTTCTTTTCTAGTTGTTGGTCTGAGGCCTAGTTCCACTTGATGGCATTTTAGCCTTGTAATTTTCTTTTCTTTCTTTTCTAAGCATTTTAATATATTTAATTATTCACCCAAAAAAAAAATTATTGGTTTCTTTAATTTAAGGAAACCATCGGAATTTCTTGTTTCTGAGTTTCTCTTTTTCATCTACATCTTCTTCATTTTCTTCTTTTAGAAGTTGAGACTTCATGTGGTGAGATGTAGTAGAAGAAGCCATTGTAGGATTTTGGACTATCTTCGAAAAAAAGTGAAAGAGGGATAATTTAATTTGCAAATAGAAAAAAAAAAGGAGAGTGAAAGAGTAGAAGATCATGAGTGAAAAGACCCAATTCCTTCAAGGCCATTTTCTGAAGTTCTAAAACTAATCGAATTGGGAGTGGCCAAGAAGAGTGAGTTTTTGTCACACCCCAATTCCAGTAGACCCAACTTACCATTAGGAATACCGACGGTGTGAGTAAGACACGTACCTGTCTTAGAAACCTACCAGGATCTCTGATAGAAGTACCTTAATATTTTCACAATCTCGCATCATAAACCAACATAAGCAGCGAAATCAGAGTATAGTAGTGGAATCATAAATAAAATGGGGAAACATCTAATGATAATATAATAGCAATAACTGAGTTATCCTGTTACATTCATCCATAACATATAATATAATTTAAAATATATATATATACAATCCATAGTTATACCCAAAAGTACCAAAGTATGATATACAATCGCACGGTGCGGCATAAACATAATGGTCGCAAGTACAATCCTGATCATGTTCCTCCGCTTCTAGCATCCACCAGTCGCTCACACCATACTTTGACCCAGAAGATGCTAGGTCACCTGCCATTGGCATCATGGTATCTGTATCATTATCTAAAAAGTGGTGTATATGTGGGGTGAGCTTTCCAACTCGCTCAGTGAGGGGTGGGGTCAAGCACATCCAAGCAAGACAATAACAGTAATAATTTATGATGCATGATTGCAAAAATTAAATACATAGTCCATGATACTCGTGATGCAGTTCATTTATTTGTTATTTACCTAACAATACAAACTAAGTCTGGTAAATGCTACTACAACGCATTAGGTTGTATCCTTCGTCTCGGCATCTCCATCGAATACGTAAGGATACAAACTCTAGCTGTGATTAGAATCCTTTCGGTCCCCGTATGCGTCAATGGGTCACCCAGTAAACCCCTGATAACCCCCTCCTGGCAGTCACGGCACCGGTACATCATCGGCCATGCCAGACAAGTTCTTGCCTCCGGCTACAATTACATCGTACCACGGGTGTGGAATTTTAGAAAGACACATCGAACATACCACAATGGGTTATCTAACACCTCAAACCCTGTCGGCAAGAGCGTAGCATAGGGAGTGATACCTGACCACATATATGGTACATGCCTTCATAATGATACAGTTAGTATGAATTACAAGATACCGGTAAGACCTTGGCCACAAAGTGTAATCCATCTCCAAATACAGTCCCGGGTACATGATACCAGCGAGATCTTGGCCACAAAGTGTAACCCGAGACCGTTTACCTAATCTAGCATACATATCACAGTTGAGTATGGACTACGCGACACTAGTACCAATTATCGACCATGAAGCACATCCATTTCCAAATACAGTCCCGGGGTACACGATACTAGTGATACCTTGGCCACAAAGTGTAACCTGCGATTACAACTAACTCTAATGCACATAATTAATGCATGAATGCAACAAACATAAGGCAATCACATCACCGGTACCACCTCGGCTACGACAAATTCTATCTCACACACACACGACCAAACACACAACAATCACAGTATCGGTAATACCTTGGCCACGTTGGATCTCGTCATACATCTCCATACAATTCATATCATAATCGTAAATGACAAATGTAACATATACTCATCGCATGTGAGCAATTACAATTAAGCATATTATTCTAAGCATGTGAGCAATTTAATAATAATAAACATTCCAAAAATAAATATAATCCATCCCTCACCTGGTTTAAGATCAAGTGTGTTCGGGTTCAAGTACGACCATCGATCGATCAATTCAATTTTGGCTTCGGGGTACGTGCATGTCACTGTCCTAGACACAAAGGGAATCGTACATCAGTACGCATTGGAAACATCGGGAGGGACCCACACAGGTCACCCCCAAAGGGTACAGACACTGTCCCCAAGTGACAGTACTATCACCGGAAACACCCACCGGAAACAGGGCATTTCCATCAAAAATATCAGTCTTGTTTCTGGAGGAGATGTCAGAGAGCACATAAGGCTCATAATTCCACCAGAAATATGCCACCGGAAGCAGACCCATTGAATCCAATGGGTTATTTTCAGTGGTGATTCAGGACAGTCCACCCATTTTGGGACTTTCCAGCTTGGGCCTAATCGTCGGAATTTGTTCTGTGGAGTTTGTAGGGGATGTTACTAGCATCATTTTAAGCAAAAAAAATTTCAATTCCACCGAGTCGTTTGAGAGATACGTCAATCGAACGAACAAAACCCTAGTTGGTCTTTCGGCAATACATGTTGCCGGAGCTCACCAGGCTTGGTTCGAGCTCAGCAACAACACCAAGAGGGTAGAATATGCATTCTATGACCTTAACATGGCTTGTGCACTAAGATTCCACCCATACCTAGCTTTGTCTAGGTCGAAATGAAGAGAGTGGTATGGGAGGTTGTACTTACCTCCGGCAACGATTCCGGCAATAAGGCAGCAGCCGGCACCAAGGAAGGCCTCCAACCTCCTTCTTCTTCCTTCCTCTCCTCTTTCTTTCCTCTCCTACATTGAGCACAAGGGAAATGATGAAATGAATCCTTATTTCCCAACTTATAACTTAAGTGGACCTTAGGGTTTGTTTGGGTTAGACCCCTTTTGGACCAATCGGGTTAAAATGAATTTCGGGCACGAGGACTCGACTATTTAGGTCCATAAAGTGCTCACATCATGAGAAAGGTGTGGAGGATGATTTGGGGTCATCCGGAACCATTTACGATGAGAGTGGCGGGAACCACGGGCATCAGAACCCCGATAACAGTCGGTCAACCCATTGAAAACAGGCACCGGATCCAGGCCCAAGCTGCTTCCAGTGGCTTGTTTCTGGTGGTCAAGACAACTTGCTGTCTCATGGCTGGTCTCGCATGGGTGGTTGCCCTAGGACATGCTCAAGGCCTTTCGATAATTTTTTGATGTGTGCCGGAATTCAAGTGTGGGGAGTCGGATCACTTACCTTCTGGGATCAAAAGGTATGAATTCCCTCCAGTTAGATAGGCACGCAATGCACGAACATGTGGGGTCGTCTCTATCCCTTCGACAATGCACAGCCGCAAGCCAAAAATCGATCGTACTTTTGATCTCCGATCCGAGGCCTGTCACAACAGGTCAAATTAGACCAGAGTAAGGCATGGGTATAACAATTTTTCATGTTCAGGATCAGGATGGAGGTTTGTGATGGCGGTAGGACGTGGAGGTTTGCAAATGCACCCAATTCGTTGAAGTCCATTTTCTGAAGTTCCGAAACTGATCGAATTGTGAGTGACCGAGAAGAATTAGGTTTGTGGCTGCATCATCGATGATGTCCGATGGTTCAGGTTGCTCTCCATAAAATATGGCAATGAGCGATGAATATGATGTCCACATGGGCCAACGGGGATTTTTTTACTATGTTTTCTCAAAATCCAACCCCTTTTAAACAAACAACTCCAATCTTGTTAGGGTGGAATAGTTCATACAACTATCCCACCCTTGCAAAACCCCTCTAAACAAATGGCCCCTTAATGTTTGGAGTGGGGGGCCATCTTTGTTGGAGATGTCTTTACCCTCAGTTTTATTTATTTTTTATTTTTTATTAATATTTTTTATTTTTTTTATGATTTTTATACAAGATTTTGATTGTGATAGACAATTATGATTATTAATTATCAAGGAGAAATAATGCTACCTACTAGTGTTTCATATGCTCAGATACATTGGGCAGTGGAATCAAGCTATGAAAAGACGCTTATGCCCTACATCATCATATGCCTATATGCCATTAGGTAGGTTGGTAAGGTAAACGATCTAGAGAAAGAGCAATGATCGTCAGGCCAGCTTAGCACGATGGCCCATCATATTATATGCCAAATGAGGACAATATCACCAATTTCAATTGCTTATACGAAGAGCATAACTCACTTCCATAGTACGTCAAATTTATGATGTAACTAGTTTAACTCAACCATATGGTCTATTTTGTATGATTTGTCCTCGAATTTTTTACAATTAGTTGATTTTTACTCCAATGTTTAAAGTCATATTCAACCCCAAGATTGTGGTTAGATTACCTGAGGTTAGTCTTATCAGATAAAATAGTAAAAGACATCTAGGGATATTTATGTGATTAAAACCAGTGAGTAAATTTTTATTTTTTCTGATAGAAAATAAAAAAATTCAATTAAAAAAAAAAAAAAACATATCAACATTATGATCAAGAGTCAGCGATTTAGTGGCAACATAGATTAATTTAGCTTCTTTACACACAACAAAAACTTTAGCTTGAGTTGTAGGAGTGGAACAATTCTCGTACTATCTGATCTACACCGATGAAATCCTTGGGTAGATTTCATCTGTTTGCGTGGATCAGTGCCGTACAAGAATGGTTATCACACAAGAACCTGATCTACTTTCGAATCGTAGTTGTAGTAGTTAGATTTAAGAGAATATCATATTTATATATATTTTTATTTATTATTATTATTATTTTTTGGGTGAAGGGTGAAGGGGTTGTGGTGTATAGAGAGAATATCAAAAAGTTAAAATGACCAGCCTTGATGGTTACCTAGTCGACAACAATATATATATATATATATATAACGGATCGACTGCTGGTATGATCACTTGGTCGTACAATTCAACATCCAACACTTGTCCCATCTTTTGCTATTACAAGGCTAAAAAGAGGTATATTTAAAAACAAAAAGACAGGTGTTAGATGTTGATTCGTACAATCAAGCAGAAAATCCTATCTCTATCTATAAAATCTATGGGGGATGGCGAGGGGACTTGAGGAGTTTTCAGGGATCCAACGGGAAGAGTGTTGGGGACCTATAAAGTTTTTATGGGAGTGACAGGAGTTTTTGAGGCAGAGATGGAGGGCCTCATGGTGGGTCTATTGCAACCCAAGGAAATGGGTGTTGTTAGACTTTGGGTGGAGTCTGATTTTACCACTTTGGTTATGCTGATTCAAAATAGTAGGGTGCCCTAGTTTGTTGTGCAGCACTGGGCTTTCCTAAAGCCGTACTTGGATGGGATTACCTGGAAGATAACTCATAATTTCAGATAGGCAAATTCTATTGCCGATTTTTTAGCTCATGATGCTGCAACAATAGGCATCTTAGCGTCCAATGCTATTCTCCCTGATCATATTGTGGCGCTCCTTAGCAGTGACGCTAATGGGAGACCAAATTATAGGTTCAGCTAATGTTTCCTCCCTTTTCCCTACCCATTTTTTTTTTTTTTTCTTTGCTTGGTCTCTGCCTGCAATGGTCTATTCTTGTACCGGGTGATTTTTCTCTTTTTCTTGAATAAAGCTTCATTTAGCGAAAAAAAAGAGAGGGGGCTTGATATTGAAATTAACACCAATTTATTCCAAGAAACCCATATATAAAGTACATAGTAATAGCTAAAACAGAATATATATATATATATATGTATGTATGTATGTATGTATGTATATATAAATATATGTATATGTGTGTGCCAAACATCCCTGGCAGAAATATACAAAGCCGTCCAATCCAATTTATTTTATCATGCACGTCCTAATATAGCGGGTTGCAAAGCTCAGACTGGAAGACCCGTTTAAGATAAAAAGGATAAGCTCATGAACGAATCAGCACCTTCAAGCCCTGAAACACCCGACCACAGGAAGACGAAAATAAGAACGGTACCACAGCTGCTGCCGGCGGCGGCGGTGGTGGTGCTGACTGAACTTCTCTTTGTCTATGATACCTTGTACGTACCGAAATTCCTCCACCTGACAGGGGATGGTGATGTTGCCCTCCTGGTTGAACCCATACTCCTGTTCGGCTTCCTTGAGCAACTGGCTGAAGAGTGGATGGTTGATGTAGATGAGAGGGATTACAAACCTCTCCTGCTCTTCTCCTTGACCCACCATGATCGCTAGGTACCCCTTTGGGATGATGGTCTTCTGATCCTTCTTCCCATGGTGATGGTGTGATAACTGTGGATGAAACTTTAAGAGGTGTTTGTGTCCTTTACCCATCTCTCACACTCACTCCAAAAAAAAAAAACCCTCCTTTTTGTGGGTTTGTTTAGGTAGGGCTCTTGGATCAATATTTATTACATGAAGAAATCTTACAGAAAGGCCATGGATCAGAACCAAAGGCAGCTACATTGAAGAGGTTAAGAGATTAGTCTCTAACTCTCTACAAGATCTAGGACCATTGGTCATGGTCTGTAAGCCTCAACTATCAAACCACAAACGAAAGGGGAGAGATCCACAAGTTTGCAAGAGAGAGAGAGAGAGAGAGAGAGAGAGAGAGAGAGG
>NC_056570.1:4983-10676 GCF_013358625.1 Macadamia integrifolia | reverse complement strand
TCTATATATATATATTTATTTTTTTTTTTTTTTTGTGAGAGGAGGTATACATTACTCTACACTCTAGGAGACTAAAGAGAAGTTGAACGACGTAATGCTAAGAGTCCGGTACGAGTAACAGCAGAAAACAAAAAGCGTCCGGTACGTGTCACAGCAAAATAAAAAAAGAAAAAAAAAAGGTCTGGTACGAGGACCTGAATTTTGGTTCTTTTTACTTTCTCTTCCCCTCACGAAGTGAGAAACCATCTTGGCTGTGCACGTACTGTTTGCAATATCTTCCCAATCAAGTTTTCTTTCCATAAGATGATGTTTTTGTATTTATTACCTTATTTTGAATCTTGTAGTTTTTTGTTTTTTTTTTCAAGAGCTAATTAGTAATGTTGATCAATATTCTCTAGTAAGGAGGGTAATGTCAGTAATATATACAATAAGTTGAAATTCGATTAGTAGATTGAGAAGATGTATCATACTCCCATAAGTTTTTCACACACAAAAAAAAAATATGTTGTTTCTACTTTCTATCAAAAAAAAAAATAAAATCAGATCCTCTCCCGTATGACTGACCATCTCACTCTATCTCACATAGGATCATCTTTGAGAGATTGGATCCTTTGCACGGACGTTTACCTAGACATACATGTGAAGATCCAACATTATCCCACTTCTCGCCATTTATATGGCAAAGAACGATATGTGTAGAGGATTCAATTTCCTCCTTTGAGAACACACCATGAATGGATTGAGATGGGGTGATTGGTTACGAGTTTCTATCCATTGCACCTATGATCATTTGATCATGTATGTGAACATCCAACACTTATTTCATTTTTTAATATTATAAAGGTGAAGAAGGATATATATATATATATATATATAAAAGTAGTAGGAATAGATGTTAAATGCTCATATATACGATTAAATGAGTAGCAAATTCAAATTTGTGAATAGATCTTAAGTATTATATTAACCCAAGAAGAAAAGGAGATAGGATCTGCTGCTCCTACAATCACCTGATCTTACGAGTCTGCATCCAATACATGTTCCACCTTCTGTCATTATAAGAATAAACAAGGATATATTTGAAAACAAAAAGAACAAGTGTTGGATGTTGATTTGTACAACCAGCTGATTGTACGAACAACTGATCGATTTTGAAAGAAAAGTGCATTATTCCGATTCTTTATTCTTTGGCTATAAACAGGGTTGCAACCGCAAGGTAGCACCCAACTTCTTTTAAAAAAATTCGTTTGTTACCAGCAGGAAGAGGAACCATTTATTTTTTTGGTAAGAGCAGAAGGAGGAACCTAACTTGAAAAAACACGCATGTGTGAGCGTGCGTGTTTGGTATATAAGTTAAAACGTGTGGCGTTGGTGTTGTGGGACACGTGGAGAATATATAGTATATGTTAATAAATGTGGCATTAGTATGGGCCAAGTTTGACAAATCCACCTGACAAAGAGGTGTCGTTCAAAGGGAAAACATAGAGGTGGCAAGCGATGCATGGGCAGGTCTTGAATATGTCTTTGTTTCACATTGGAGTGCACAAAAACTTTATGAACTCTTTTGATGACAGTACAAATGGGCCATCTATGGAAACAAATACATGTGTTGTCATAAAATTCTACATGAGACCTTCACGTATGTGAGACTGATTCGGATTTGAGGCATACATTAGTTTGGGTTTCAGGTTAGAAAGTGAATGGGTAGTTGAAAATTTGGTGAAAACGTATCTAAATTTGAATTTAAATAGTTCAAAAGATAAATTATTGAACTTGAATAAATATTCGATTAATAATAAGAGATAAAATAGTTAACGATCTTGAGGTTTTTGAAGATTTGATAGATTCTAGACAATGAGAAAAAGAACTAGGGCAATTGATAAACATGGAGAGTGAATTGCATCCAATAGGAGAAGAAAATTTTGAGTCACACGAGTCAAGGATGTAAAATTGATAATCTAAAAATTGAATTTGATATGTATCCATTTAGGACTATCTGAATTCAATTAGGGAATATTCAAATCTTAATCACATTCGACTCATATTTTACCTCTTTACATCTTTAGTTCCAAGCATACATTGTTCCGAAGTATGGAATTAGGATCCCATATCTATACTTCTTCTTTTTTAGTTAAAAAAGAAAAAAACAAAAACAAATACAACAAAGTATGTCCAGCTCCAGCTAGACGAGGATAATGACTCTATCCAAAGAAAACCAACCCTAAAAAAGATGAACAACAAACCCTGAGAAAGACCACACCGACCTATACTTTTATGCTCGTTACCAAAAAAATCTCTACTTGTATGCTTCACAAACAGTTAGGTAATGGGTTTTGTTCTTTTTCCTAGTAAAAGACATTTATTCTTACCAAAAGAAGAGACATTCATGCACCTTTGATGACAGCTTGTGGGACAGATGTCACTTAATCCGGTCTCTATTGTTCCTAGTCCTTTCCTTTTGGAAAGTATAGAATGATCACACCCTGATCATCCAAAAGCAACAATAGTTCCTTTAATAATCCCACATGACAGTTTGGATAGGTTGAGGTTTTGTGTATGGATCTTAGGATTTGGCTCTTCTGTGGTGTAATACAATGTTTGACGTGCATCTAACTTCTAGAAACGCTTTGGGTTGCATGTGACTGCCTTAGGGGGTGTTTGGTTCGGTAAATCAAATGGTGTATGTATTGGATATGAATGTCAATCTTTTGATAGACATTCTTCTGAATTATGTTTCTTTCTGAAAAATCGTTTGGTTGCCTTAAGGCTAGTGCATGTTTCTTACGGGTTGAGATATTGGCTTCCGTAGAGAACGTTTTTTCGCTTTCTCATTTTATACTAGGTGGTAAAAAGGTTGCTCAAATCTGAATTTAAGTAATGGGGTGAACTCAGATTTGGAACACATCCTTTGTAATATGATCATTCATGGAAAGTAGGATGCTCACTTATGATGGTCATCCTAGTGGAACCAAACAATTCAAAAAATTAAGAATTATCATTCTAAAGAATGTCATCCCAAAGATTTACCAAACCAAACACCCCCTTAAGCTTCGTGCCAAGGTGTTCCTAGATGTTGGATACTCGTCGGACACTATGTTGTGCCATAGAAGAGCTCAATCCATATCAAGTTTCAAGACAATTAGATTTAAAAATAAATAAATAAATAATTAAAATTAATCACAAATGACAAAACAAGACATTGGAAAAAAAAAATTTCTATAAAAGGACTTTAATCAAGTGCATAGACATGCATAAATGGGTGTGCTTATATATGAGAGGCACTCACTTTTTATATAGAATTTGACATGCAGCTAATTCGCATTGATTCATAATCTTCTAATGTTAGAGTTTTCAAATCATCCTTTTATGTGGCAGGTGTGCTGATTGGCTTCTTTGTAAGGTCCTTGCTAAATTTTATTTTTTGGACAAAAGAATCCTATAGGTCTGGCATAGAAAATATCCAGACACAACATGTGCAAAATGATCGTGTTGCTCCCATCCTGATGTGCACTAAAGATTCTTCCACATATGCTTTCATTGGCCCATGCGTCTTTCGTTTCCTACACCAGATCGGCACAGTTTTTTGTCCTATTTTAATTTTTCCCTCCAACTTGATTTTGTTTAAGGGGGAAAAGGTGAGCACACTGTTGTAGTGTACATATTTCCCCACATACACTCTTATTAATTGTAATCTCCCTTAAGGCTATGTTTGGTTGCAAAGGGAATTAAAGGGAATGGAAGTGAAATTTTTATATTTAAAAAAGAAATATATGTAATCATTACCCATGTGACTATAATATAAACTTCAAATCATTCTTAATTTGGTTATAACATTTCACTTTACCTTGCATCAAAAACCCTTTGCTATAATATGTAAAATAAAAATTACATGTAAAATATATCACTACTAAATATGGTTAAAAAAATAAGTAGTTTATACAATCGCATGGAGCAATGATTATAAAAATTACTTTTTTAACTACGAAAATTTCACTTTCATTCCCTTTAAATTCCCCTTACAATCAAACAGAGCCTAAAGAGTTCTTACACTATTGTATCACACTCCATGCCAACATCTCAACCCCCTCCCTCCCCAATTACAAAATAAAATAAAAATATCCAGTAAGTTTGTGTTATTCTTATTCCTTTCCAACCATCTTTAAAAGCCTCAAATAGAGATTTAAGCATAAAACCACTGGATCAATAGATTCCCACTTGTTTCCTAATCTCTACAAACCTCTCCAAATTATCTGAATGTAAAATTTATTAGTTTTCTCACCATTGACAAAAGGGTATTGGGCAAAGAAATTCTCCTTTCTTGGCCATGTAAATAGAGGACTGGAGTAAGTGCCAGACTCTCAACAAAAGAATTGATTACTTTAGGTGACAAGAGTGTAATTTTTTATAGAAGATCCCTTGAAATTGAAAACCAAACTGGTTATTAAAGTACAATGAATCTGAAATCATCCTTAGAAATATTTTGTGACTGAGTGTACAAGAAAACCCTGTTCTGATTTGCCCAAGATCTTTGGGATTTCCCTAAACCCAAACAGTCCGTTAAAAAATTAGCTGAGCCCACTAGCATAAGGAATGTTCCGGGAATGAGCTCTGACATGGGCTATTTTTGAATGGGCCCTAGCCCATAAACTACATTACCAAATAAACATATGCAATGGTTGCAATGGTTACGTGGGGAAATGATCATGTGAAAGGGTAATGTTACTCGAGCTGGGCTTACAGCAACAGCCCAATCAATTCTATGCAAAATAAAGGACAATGTGGCTAATTTCAACTGCCCATTGGAAGGGTGTACCTCACTTCCATTTTATGTCAAATTTATGGTCTATTTTAACTATATGGCTTAATTTGTAATATAATTTTTGGGATAATTTATAGCGCCATCCCCTAGAGAATGCCACTATTAGAGAGATACCCTGTATAATATCAAATTACACCCGTACCCCCTATCGTCAGTCTCTGTTAAATGAGGATTTGAATTGACATTTTTATCCTTTTGTCTAAAACAAATAAAGTCAATCCCAGGAACTCCTTGATCTGTTTTTAGGGCTTTCTCCAGTGATTTGCAATCGGCTTAGATTGGACCATCTATTTCCTTCCCAAGGCACCAAGTAGTAGTAGAAAAATCTAGGGTATAACCCCTTTTTGCATTTCTTCATCTCAATCTTCACTGTGCAGGAACCAACCAGTGACCAGAGCACCCAAATCGACTATTGATGAGAATTGTGATTCTTATTGAGACTTGAGAGCCATCAATGTCTATCTCTCTCAAAAATGAAATTCTCATTATCCAGATACTTATAGCAGAGGGAACTGGGAAGAATAACCCAAGAAGGAGAAAAAAAGAATTGTTGTAATGAATTAAGCACAATGGCAATATTGTATTGATTCTTTGTTTGATGTCCATTGAACATTTGAAGATTAAAAGAAAAAATTTTGATTTCAAAAGGTATTTTCCCTAACAGACTGGTGATAAAGGGTACGAGCATAATTTGGTATTATACAGAGTGTCTCTCTAATAGCAGCATTCTCTAGGGGTGGCGCTATAAATTATCCAAATTTTTATTTTTTCGAGCATTGGTTAAATTTTGTTCCTATATTACTATTCAACCCCAAGATTGTAAATTACATCAATCAGAGGTTCCTCCTCTTTCTTTCTTTTTTTTTTTTTTTTT
>NC_056570.1:0-4963 GCF_013358625.1 Macadamia integrifolia | reverse complement strand
TTTTTTTGTTTTGTTTTGTTTTGTTTTTGTTTTTGTTTTTTTTTTGTTTTTTTTTTAATGGTAGTGATCATATCCCCTACCAGGACAAGCCCACGTACGACAAAGGGCGCTTCTATAGGACCAATAGGCGATAGTGGGCATGCCAAGACTCAAATCCACAACCAGCCAACTCAAGCGGTGATGGGTTGAGGGCATTTTCACCACTAGGCTACCAACCCCATTGGTGATCAATCAGAGGTTCAATTACATAAAAGGGCGTACCCAATATACAAGGCTCTTGAGATTGCAGGACCTAGGGAGGGTCAAAATGTATGGAATCTTACCCCTGTTTTGCAAAGAGGTTGTTTCTTGAATAGAACCCACAACCATGGGAACAATCTTTTTGTTGCGGGGCGGTCCGTCCACCCTCTGAGGAGGTTAGCTTACCTGATCAAATCAAATAGCATACAAAGACATCTCGAGGTATTTATGTGAAAATAAAACCAATGACTTTTACAAAGCATTCTTAGATACTCTTTCCTAACTATGGGATTGGTTGAAATCATATGTGAGTAGCCAAATGTGAAGACTTAGGACTTAACATATTCTCCTAACAGCTAGCTTAAAAAGGTTAGTTCTACCTGAGTCCCAATAAATAATATCCGAACCAAAGCATGGTTATTCCGACAAGGTTTTCTTTCTAGTTTCGTTACCATCAATCATTTTTCTTCCTAAAAGGGTGCATTAGTGGAGCCCTCCTAATTGGATCCGGCTCCTATCCGATTCTTAATCAACTAATTTTTGTCCAATTCTCTATGTGAGTGTGACATATGTTATGGAAGTTTGAGGCATTGGAGGAATTAAAATGTGTTAGATTTTCAAAAAAAAAAACATTTCAAAATCATTGAATTTTGAAAATTGTACATATATCGAGCACATAGGGAGAATTGAACAAAAATTGGGCAATTAAGAATTGGAGGTTCCCAATCCTACCATAGCGACTGGATTAGTTGCACTTACAAAACCTATAACTATTTCTAATTTTCTTCTTGCTGAGAACAAAAATTAAAACAGCCATATGAATAAAAAATTTCAGAGACAAAAGACAATAATTTGTGCTTCCAATGGGAAAAAAAAAAAAAAAATCTATTTCGTGCGTGAAAATTAAATTTAAATTGTATAAATCAAATTAAACAAAAAAATAACCCCAAATAAACATGAAAATATCAGATGGAAAATCTCTCTCTCCCTCTACCACTGTGGCAAAAAGATATTTGGTTGGGCTTTTTGAAATTGTATTATCAAGTTGGGCTGCTCCAAAGTCCAAAAGTCCAAAAAGCTTCACCGGGGTAAAGAAGAAAGGAAAAAGACCAACCGGACCTCACCGTCGCCTGACAAATCCTTCTAGAATTACCATCATACCCTCTGGATCTGTCAATATCTCCTCCTCCTCCTCCTCCTCCTCCTCCTCCTCCTTCTCTTTTTCTGGTTTCCAAAATTCCAAACTTTCCAATTCCATCTCTGTCGATCTGTCCTTGCCGCTTTTTACTCCTCTTTCACCTGTTAACCCATTACTCCCGGTTTCTCAGCCACGTCTGCATCCAGTGGAAGACGCCAGCGGCTAGCCTCAACCGACGCGACGGAAAGCGCGTCGAAAATGGGCCTGAGGACGAGGATGCCCACTCCCACCACGGCGCACGATAGCACACAAAGGAACACGAGCAGAGAGAGCCCCTGGAAGAGGAGATTTTCTGGGCTCCAAAGAACGGAGAATCCAAGGAAAATGATCTGGATGGGTAGCGTAAGGAGCACCGCTGCCGCAAGGGCGTATATCCGAATCCTCAACCCTTTGTTGATGACGAGTGCAATCACTCTCCAACAGGATAGAAGAAAGGACAGCGCATATACAATCCCGAACGCGCCGAAGGAGATGGAACTAAAGAGAGGGTAGGCGCAGAGGGCGATGTTGCCTCCGGCGCCGTCGGGGACGACGACGAAGCTGCGGCTGAGGGTCTCGGGGATCATAGCGTTCTTGGAGGAAGTTGGGAAGAACACGAAGAGAACCTGGAAGAGGAGAATGGGGATGCAACATGCGGAGACGATGGAGAATGCGGTGGCGAAGGTGTCAGTGGGGTTTCTTTTCCTGACGGAGATGTTCACGAGGAAGAGGAGGGTGGCAAGAAATCCAGGCTCGAAAAGACCCAAGGAGAGAACGACGTGAATCTTGCAGATGGTAGCCTGTTGGGTCAGGGTGAGAGAAGGAAAAAACGAAAAAACAAATGGACTGCGGCGGATGAAGAGGAAAGGGAGACGTAGAGTTTCGGTGAATGCCCACAAAGCGATGAAGGAGACAAGGAGGGTACGAATAGCCCAAAGGGAGCTGAAATCCCTGAGGTGGTTGGAGTTTCTGGTTTTGAGGCGAAAGTAGAATATGAAGACAAGGGAGAAGAGGGAGAGAAGTAAAAAGGCAGAGATGAAGCAGAGGGTGGCGAGATCGATGACCGGGTTGAGTATCGATGATGGTGGTGGGAGTGGGACCATGGCCCGTCCTGATTAAGACGTTGGTGTTGGTGGTAGTACTGGTCGGATGAGGTTGTTCTTGTTCTATTTCTGTTTCTGAATAAAGATGAAGACGACGATAATGATGATGGAATATAGAGGGTTATGTCAAGCTTCATCAATTGATAGGTTGAGATATGGGGTCGCATCGATCGGAAATAGGGAGAGAGATGGCAAAGGAAGGATCCGAGAAGGAAAAGGAAAAGGGAGAGGGAAAGAAAGGAAAGAGGGAGGGGTATCGCCCCCTTTCCCAACTTTCCCGACCGACGGGAGGGAGTCGGGGTTGGGGTAGGAAAAGGGGTAAAGGGGCAAAGAGACACACAGGCTGGTTTACAGCTGCGTTTGGGGGTTACGTAACTCCTACGTAGTTGGAGATTGGCTGTGAATAGAGAAGAGATACCACCTTAGTTGCCTGTGAATTGTTCCCCCTATTTTACCGGGTTTGGACGGTCATTGTTGATTAGTACAAGACCTTTTCACCCCTTTTTAGTTTTTGAGTTTCCTACTCCATTACAAAAGAGTTGGGCTGCCCATCCAAAGTCTTAGGGTATGACCCGACCCGACCTAACTTGATCCAGTGAAAGCGAGTAATCAAAGGAAGAGGAGATCACTAAACAAAATTCTTAGGAGAAAGTTTTCCTCTACCATGCATGGATTTAGGTAATGGTATTTTATCGGCTATATTGATTGGTTGATACATAAATATGGTATCGAGAGTGACAAATATCAATTTGATATAGTCAAAATGTGTTCATATCAGTGATACCTACATTGTGGATGAAGGAAAACTTACCTTGTACTCATTTGATCTAATTAGGGGTTCATATCTAGATACTTTAACCAGCCCAAACATTTGCCAGTCTAAGCCAATAATTTCAATGGATTGGGCTGCTGGGGATTGTTGTTTGGTCGTGGTGTCACTGTGCTAGCATGAGATCAAGCAAGAAAGATACACAAGCATCCAACCAGGGGATAAGGTGGTCATTTTACTACCTCATGACTAGCTTGAGACCTCTTAGGGAGTCCGGGCTTTTTGGGCACCACAATTCTCTATATCATTGTCCCTTCACCCTTAAATGAGGAAGAATCTATCGTTAATGAACTTTTCCTCTACCCATTTGTGGCTACCGTTTAGTTTGCATCCCCTCTTAGATTTCATACCTAAGAATATCATGGTGAGATATTTAAAGACTGGCTTAATTTCTTGTAGTCAAGTTTCAGGATGTTCCAAATAAAGGGGTTACATTGTTGTGATACCCATATTTAACCGTGAATCCAAACATTTCCAACACTTCTTTTGTTTTGATCACCTAATGCCCATTAAGATATTTAAAAAATAATAACTAATAAGAAATAAAAAATTATAATAAATCTTTATTTTCTTGATAAGGGCATCTTAGTAAATCTAAAATTGATTGGGGGTGTTAAATAAGAGGGGCACTTGGGTCTTTCAATATTTCCTAAGTGATGAGGATATGTTTGACGGTTTTAAAGTTGATTAGGGGAAAACTGGGAAAAGTAAACTAGGTTTTACCCACTCTCTCACCTATATGAATAAAGGAAAGGGTACCTTGTTAAAAGAAAAAATAAAATTAAAAATTTAGTTTCTTTACTCATTTAAAAATTTAGTTTTAGTTTCTTTATTAAACTCTCGCGCCCTCCACTCACTCTTCTCCTTCTTTCTCTATTTTCTCTCATATTTAGAAACTAATATTAGCTTTTAAATAAAAGTTTCTTTATTCACTTAAAAATTAGTTTCTTTATTAAACTTGCACACCCTCCACTCTCTCTCTCTCTCTCTCTCTCTCTCTCTCTCTCTCTCATACACACACAAACACGTTCCTTTATCCTTTTATCATGCCACAATCTATATTATTCTATATTTACACCAGAAAATAAAATCTATATCTTTCTATATTCTCTCTCCCCAAATTTTATTTAATTTTTTTGTAAAAATTCCCTCTTCTCAATTGCTTTCCTAATTTTCCTAATTTCGTTTAGTTTCTTAATCAATAATAACTCTCTAATGCTCTATTATTAATTTCCTCTTTCTTTTTTATAATTTCACTCTGTATTCTTTGTGATGGTAAAAATTAGAAACCAAAGAAGGAAGAAAATCGATACACTAGAGCTTGAAGATGTTCTACTCACACAACTTTCTCGCAAAGAAAAGTCCTTTAGGGACGATTTGGATGGCAACGCATATCAACAGTATCTATGGCATGATAACAATACGATATGGCGGACAATAAACAGTATCTTTGGCTTAGGGCCCGTTTGGTATCGTTTCTGTCCCAGAAACGCCGTTTCGTGTCAAAAACGAAAATTTCAGTTTCTGTGTCAAAACGCAGTTTTTAAACGAAAAAATGGTGTTTCAAAATTTCAGAACCTAAACGGGAATTTTTTTTTTTTTTTTTTTTTTTTT